>NC_080185.1:25957404-26063008 GCF_950295315.1 Erinaceus europaeus
TAGACGATTCAATGCATTTGTATTGTCAAGTGCTACAACATTTCTTTGCACGCGGTTTTAGGCTATTATAGTCACTGAAAGATTTCTCTTTTGGTCTCTTCATTTCAGCTTTTTTTCAAGTCCAGTGTTGTACTCTAGAGAACATAGCTTCCAAGTGGGGTGAAAGAGTCTGGAGGGTTCAAACTCATAGTCTTTCTTTTCACTCTAAAAATTATACACTGGGAACAGGAACTGTGATTTTATTGGAATTAAGAAACAACTGTTTTGCTTACTTTAATTTATTACAAATCATATTCTTTTACTTATATGAGTGAGGTTGTTGGGGGGAGGGAAGTGGAGAGGATTATCAGTCGATTCACCTGGGGGGAAAAAAGGAAATCTGGGCTAGAGAGTTTAAGAGGTAGGACATGTGACTTGTCAAGCACACAGGTTCAAGTCCAGATTCAAGCCCTGGCACAACATGGCATTGAGAGAAGCTCTACAGCTGTAGTCTCTGTCTCCTCTTTATGTTTCTTATTACTATCTCTCTCTCTCTTTGTGACATACACACACACACACATACACACACACACACACACACACACACACACACACACTTATTTAGTGGGAGAGAAATGGGGAGGAAGAAAGTGAGAGAGTCAGAACCAGAGCATCACTCTGGCACTTGCAATGCTGAGGATCAAACTTGGGACAACGGGGTTGAGAGTCCAACATTTTATCTGCTGTGCCACCTCCTGTGCTGACCTCTCTCTTTCTTTCTTTGTCTATTTGTCTATCTGCCTGAATAAAATCAATCCTAGGAGGCTTAGCTCAAAAAAAAAAAAAGAAAGAAAAAAAGCTCTGAATTTCATAATCAAACTGTAATTAGTTTTTTTTCTGGAAATAAAATTGACATACAGCATCATATTAGTTTCAGATGTATAGCATAATGTTTCGACATCTGTGTACATTAAGAAATGATCACCACAATATGTGCACTTAGCACGTTTGCTTAGCGATTTTTAAATTCACAGCAGTACAGTATAATTGACGAGTCCCCAAGCTGTACATTTCTTTCCAGTGACTTGCTCATTTTAAAACTGGAAGTTTAAGGGGCTGGGCTCTGGCATACCCTGTTAAGCTCACACGTTACCACACACAAGGACCTGGGTTCCTGGCCCCACTCTCCACCTGCAGAGGAGACACTTCATGAGTGGTGAAGTTGTCTATCTTTCTCTCTTCCTTTTTATCTTCCTTTCCCTCTCAATTTCTCTGTCCTATCAAGAATAATAGAAAGAGATGGGGGGGGGGGCTAAAGAAAATGGCTTCCGAGAGTGGTGCATCTAGTGCTGGCACAAAAGCCCCAGTGATGATGGTGGCAAGAAAAACATTTTTTTCTTTTTTTTTTTTTTTAATGAACAAACTTTGGAGCCATGACGATCTTTTTTTTGCATAACCATTAGGCTGTCTCCCTAGCCCTTCATCTTCTCCTCCTTTAGTAAAGACCTGAATTGTTGTTCTCTGCCACTGAAGTTGTGACATGTTGCAAGACTTTAAAGAAAGCACAGTGACACTATCTAGGATATATATACTTTGTTCCAAAGGAAGTGCAAACTCTAGAATTGTTAAGGTGCGTACTCCTTAATGACTCACAAGTATTGAGTGGTTTAGACTGAGTGAGAAGAAATCAGTTGTTGGCCTAATGTTGACCTTCCCTTTGATGGATACATATGCATCAACATTTCATCTGCATGATGTGTAATCTGTAGAAAAAAGAAAACTTTCTAAGGAACATAGGGAAGAAACAATTTTGACTAAACTGTTCTCAATTGAAATAAATTCAACTTGTACATTCATAAAAAACTGCTTATGATTTTTTAAATTTTTATCATTTTTATTTTGGGATAGTTTTCAAATACATAAGTTGTATCCCATCTCTCAACCCATGTTTTGCTATATTATGACTTCTAAAAAAAAACCTAGAAGTTTGTACCTTTGACTCGTTTCTAGTCACCCCTTTCATCTATCCTTTTGCCTTCTTCCCCTCCTTTCAACTCAAGTTATGGATACTGCTGCTCCTCTTCAGATGACAACTTTTAAATTTCATTTATTTTTCTTTTGTTGGACAGAGAGAGAAATCAGGAGGGAGGAAGGGAGATGGAGAAGGAGTGAGAAAGAGAGACACCTGAAGCAGTGTTTTAGTGCTCATGAAAAGTTTTCTCTTCAGGTAGGGAAAAGGGATTTGAACCCAGGTCCTTGAGCATGATAAAGTGTGTGCTCAACCAGATACACCACCGTGAAACCCTCAAATAATAATAATAATCATAATAATCATAATCATAATAATAAATAATTGTGGCAATACTTACAGTAACAACGAGAGCCTTCAACATATGTGGCATAGAAACTGACAAGGAGGGTGGGAGTAGATAGCATAATGGTTATGCAAACAGAATCTCTTATGCCCGAGTCTCCAAAGTCCCAGGTTCAATCCCCTGCACCACCATAAGCCAGAGCTGAGCAGTGGTCTGGGAAAGAAAAATAAAAAAATGCAAGAAACTGACAAGGAATCTTTATTCGTCCAGTTCCCACAGGAACAGAGTAAGTGACCTTCCCTTTATATCATTCCACAAATGTTCAAGTCCCATCAATGACCTAGTGGCCTCTCGGTTTTTGCTTTTTCCTTTTTAAAATTAATGTGATTATTTATTTTACTAGAGTATTTCTCAGCACTGGCTTGTGGTGATTCTGGGGATTCAACTTGGGACCTTGGAGCCTCAGGCATGAAAGTCTTTGGCATAACCATTATGCTACCTCCCCAGCCCCAATTATATTTTAATTATTAACTTTTTGTTCTGCCAATACTTAGCTGGAACTTCTGTGAGATGACATTGCTTATTCTTGGATTTTTTTTCCAGATGGAAGATTATAGACAGAGAGACGAGAGAGACACAGAGAGGAGAGATACCAAAGCACTGTTCCAGTACTCATAACCTTCCCCCAGTGCATGTTGTGTGCACTGGTGGCTGGGGCCTTCAACCTGAGTATTGGTATAAGGTAAAATGTATGCTCTACTAGGTGAGCATCTCAAAAAAAAAGAACAGCAAAGTCCTAAAGAAATAAAAACAGTTGCTAAGCTACTACCAGTGTGTTTTGTGTCCATCATAGCATTAAGAACCTGTGTTATCACAGATTCAGTTGCTTAAACTGAAGACAGGAAGGGGAGGGTGTGTGGAGAGGGCTTCTTTGTAAGCCAGGTTGTCATTTTAAGTGCTTGACTGCATTATTCCTGAGCGAGCTGGTGCCCTGGAGCCTATCAGCTCCAGTTCTGTCTCCAGGTGGGAATAGAACAGGGAGACTCTCCCATTCTCCACCTGACCCAAAAGACAAGATTGCTTTGGGGCCTTGTCCTTCTTTTTCATTTCTTCCCGAAAGGTAAGCTCTCCGGAATAGCTGTGTCATGCTAGAAACCCTCCAAATGGTGCAGTTTTCACATATCTTATGAAGTCTGTGCCTATTTTTAAATTATTGATTTAATAATGATTAACAAGACCCTAGGATAAGAGGGGTACAATTCCACACAATTCTCACCACCAGCGTTCCACATTCCCTCCCCTCTATTGGAAGCTTTCCTATTCCCCCTGGGGCCCAGCCAGTGCTGGTGACTTTCTAACTGTGCTAGAAAACCTTAAAAGCCAGAGTTTCTGAACTTTTGTCATACTGTTGTACTGTCTTGTAAGTATGTTTTGGCTCCAACATTTTCTTGTCAAAGCTGGGCAAAACCCACGCTAAACAAGTCTTCATGGAATGATGTTTAGCTAACCTCTTGTTTAGAGGTCATTACTGTTTGGAAATGTCATCCCCCCAATTGGCATTCATGAACGCTTGACTCTTAATCCAAAGACGCCATCTCTGAGAATGATGAAAAACGAGGCTTATTTCCCAATATCGATTTGTGACATCATGTGAGTCACACCTAATGCTCTAATTCTACCCCCACCCCCATCACATTGATTCTCTGCGTGAGGACAATAGGAGCATTACTAACTTAGGACCTGCTTTCATCAGTCCACTTGCTCTGCATAAAGTTGGATTTCAGAAGTGGAGAAAATAAACCTTACAAAAATTAATGCAGTCTGAGACACCCTTTGTGGAGAATACACTGAAAATACATCTTAAATAAAAACCTAGGAAATTGTCCCTTCTGTCTTTCACCTGTCAGAATTGGCAATATAATTCTATAGCTCATTCAGTGGCATATTTAATTAAGCAAACTAGTGAATGCTCTGGGGGTTGGCTGACAGTGCTTTTCAATTCTGATTTGGATGACAAAGGCTGTGGAGAAATATTCTGCAGTCTGATGGAATAGAAAACAACTCCCAATTGGTCACACCTACCTCTTTCCCTTGGCATGTTGCATTAGCTGTGATACTACAGAAAAGAGAACGTCTTTCATTTATTGAGAAAGTCACTGGACACCAACCTTTCTGCTTTGCTCCTCCACAGAGAGTCCTGCCTGGCTTTCACATGCATTCCCATTACAAATGAATGGAGGGAGGTTTATTTGTAGGTGGGAAACTTCAGCTGATAATTTTCAAAAGGAAAGACATTCAGGTGCTCGTTTCCATTCTAATGCAGAACCATTCCTGACCATCACTCTTTG
Source organism: Erinaceus europaeus (assembly GCF_950295315.1). Taxonomy (NCBI): domain Eukaryota; kingdom Metazoa; phylum Chordata; class Mammalia; order Eulipotyphla; family Erinaceidae; genus Erinaceus; species Erinaceus europaeus. The sequence goes on from NC_080185.1 coordinate 25,962,047, forward strand.
CTGGGGTGGGAGTTTCTGCTTCTCCCTAGTGGATATTCTTAGTGTTAGTGACAATTATGAAGTGTTTACCTGATGCCAGGCATATACCAGAGTATCACAGGTGTTATCCTTCCCAGAAACCCTGTGGTGTAGAAACTGTTAATGTTCTGTTTTGCAAATGAGGAATTGTAGACCCAGAAAAGGTATGTAGCTCACTCGTTTTTCACAGAGCTAGGAAGTGCCTTAGCACTAGAGCGCCTCTACCCCATAATCGCTTTTCCCCCCCTTTACTGGGGAGGGTTTAATGGATTCTGGTACAGTTGTCAACACAGGGATATAAAAAATTCTCATCTCTTTGTAATAAACATACTCTTCTCCAGTTTGGGTCCTTTTCCACCATCATGCACCAGGACCCCAAAGCACCCCCCTCTTCTCCTCCTTCCCCTGAATCCCAGGCTTTGCTAAATATACCAGGACCAGTTCAGGTTTTACTGTGTTTTTCCTTTCTGTTAGTCAGTATTCGTAAACTGCTATGCTTTTCTGCCGCTCTAGAAAGTCAAAAAGAGCTGTAATCCTTATCCATTAGTTACCCTGGGGAGGAGTAGGATTACACGTAGGGATTACAAACTCTTTGGGGGTATATCTACTGAAATCATAGTTTCTCCATCTAAGTCTGTGAGTCCTCAGGTGATCTGTAGAGTATGGGGGAAGTTACACAGTAGTACTGCATTGGACTTGCAGGCTTGAGGTCTCTGGGGTCCCAGGTTTATTCTCTCAAATGAATCTCCATATGCCAGAGCTAACCAGTACCCTGTCTGTCTGCCTTTCATGAAGATAAGTAAGAGAAAATGTTGTTTTATTATTGTTGTAGTTATTATTATTGTTGTTATTGATGTTGTTGTGGTTAGATAGGACGGAGAGAAATGGAGAGAGGAGGGGAAGACAGAGAGGGGAAGAGAAAGAAAGACACCTGCAGATCTGCTTCACCACCTGTGAAGCAAACCCTCTGCAGGTGGGGAGCCGAGGGCTTGAGCCGGGATCCTTATGCTGGTCCTTGCGCTTCGCGCCACATGCACTTAACCCACTGCGCTACACCCTGACTCCCAAGAGAAAATATTTTTAAGGAATCAGTGCTCTGAACTCCAACTCCGTTAGGACCTGGAGAGAGAAGAGGGGGGAAAAAAAGGAAGGACCTTCAGAAGTAGTAATACGTATAGATGTGACTTGGAAAGGAAGAGAAGACAGGACTATGGAAAAAAATGGACAAATATATACAAATATAGATATAGTTATCTGCAACCTTGGGAGAACTGCTTAGCTTCCAATGGAGGGAGTTGGGGATACAGAACTCCGGTGATGGGAATGGCACAAAATTATACCCCTGTTATCTTATAATTTTATAAATCAATGTTAAATCACTAATAAAATTAAAATATAAAAATAAAGGAATCAGTAAGACCCTTAAATGCCATTTATTTGTTTACTTGGTTACTTATTTAGTGGAGCCAGAGACTGCAAATGTGCAATGTCACTGCTCTTGCCTGACTTTTACATTCAAATACAGAGGCAGAGAGGGAGACACCTGGCACAGCACTGGAACTTCCGCCAGTACCATGGCACTTTCATGAGAACCTGGGCACCATGCGTGGCAAGGCACACATTCTAACTGATGGGCTGTCTTCTGGTGCAAGGGTCTTTAAAATTAGAAGTAAACATTTTAGCATATTCTGGGGCAGGTGGGCCAGTTTTTATCAGCTTCTTGAAGTTCACAGCACAGAGTGAGGCAATAATTCCCTTGAATGCTTGCGTTACATGCAGCACTTGCAGTGTGCCAAGCACAGGATTTTGAATCTATGAGTACAAGTGGTCTCATGTTATTCTCACCATATCTGTAGGGGGTGTAAATGACAACCCCTATTTGACAGAAGAGGAAGTATTTGTCCAGGATTATAAGACTAACAAATGACAGAACCCAGGATTGAAACCAAAAGGTCTGACTCCTGTGCCTTTGCCTTGAACTACTTTTGACTTTGAGCATATTTTTGATTCCTTGCATATTGCTAGTGGAGGTCTTATCCTTAGTGCCTGATATTGACGTTTGTAGAAATAAATGGATTTGGATACTGATGGCTTTCCGATAGATTTTTGTCATAGGAATTACTTTTAGAGGTCTCAGACCAATAGGACTCTGTAAAACTAGACTGGTTGATTGAAGAAAATCATCATGGTTCCAACAAGCAGTTGTCAGAGGGTCCAAACACAGGTGAACAGGCAAAGTATAGGCACTCTACTTTCAGTTGGAGTTTCCTAAAATGGCGAACCGGGTGGTGGCTCACCAGGTGAAGCACATATAATATGTAGAGCAAGGACCCGTGTAAGGATCCTGGTTCAAGCCCCGGCTTTCCACCTGCAGGGCAACTGCTTCCCAAGTGGTGAATCAGGTCTGCAGATGTCTGTCTTCTCTCTCTCTCTCTCTGTCCTCCCCTCCTCTCTTGCTTTCTCTCTGTCCTATCCAAAAAAAAAAAAAATCCGGGAAAAAAATGACCACAGGAGCAGGCACAAAGACCCAGTGATGACCCTGGAGGCAAAAATAAATAAATAAGTAAATAAATCCCTAAAATATTGTTGCAGGATCTCTAAGTCCACTCTTCTTTTATTTTTTATACTGTCTTTTTAAATTTTTTAATTTTTTTAATTTAAGAAAGGATAAATTAACAAAACCATAGGGTAGGAGGGGTACAACTCCACACAATTCCCACCACCCAATCTCCATATCCCACCCCCTCCCCTGATAGCTTTCCCATTCTCTATCCCTCTAGGAGCATGGACCCAGGGTCATTGTGCATTGTAGAAGGTGGCAGGTCTGGCTTCTGTAATTGCTTCCCCGCTAAACATGGGCGTTGACTGGTCGGTATACTGTCTTTTTTATTGAGGAAGTACTGTTATTTATTTATTTATTTATTTAAATTGCCACCAAGGATATCACTGGGGTTTGGTGCTGTTACTATGAATCCACCACTCCCAGTGACCATTTTTAAAATTTCCTCTAATTTTTATTAGACACAATGAGAGAAATTAAGAGAGGATGAGGAGCCAGAGGGAGAGAAAGACACCTGCAAACCTGCTTCACTGCTTGTGAAGTGGACCCCCTGTAGGTGGGGAGCCGGGACTCAAACCCAGATTCTTGAGCTTGGTAATATGTGCGCTTAGCCAGGTGCACTTGGCTCCTGGAAGTATTGATTTTTAATTTTTTTTTTATTTATAACACGGAAACGCTGACAAGCCCATAGGATAAGAGGGATACAATTTCTACCACCAGAACTCCGTATCCAAGCCCCTCCACTGATAGCTTTCTTTAACCCTCTGGGAGTATGGGCCCAGGATCATTATGGGGTGCAGAAGGTGGAAGGTCTGGCTTCTGTAATTACTTCCTCGCTGAACGTGGGTGTTGACAGGTTAACCCATACTCCCACTCTGTCTCTCTCTTTCCCTAGTGTGGCAGAGCTCTCGGGAAGCAGGGCTTCAGGACACATTGGGAAGTGCTGATTTTATAAGACTGGTCTTGGGGTTACAATCTCAAAATATGTCTCAGTACACCTTGCCTTCAGTCACAGTGCTGCCCCCCCCAACCCCTGCCACTGCAGTTCATCCGTCTTCTAGTAGGCTGACTAGATTGTTCAAACTCTTGTTATAAACTACATCCTGAAGATGAGCTAGGAAACATTGCAATTTTGATGAATTCATGCCCCTGTCATGTCTTGATCACTATGCATAAGTCCACTGTCTTCTCATTTCCAAGTAGCCAAGCAGAAACCACCCAAGCCTCTGCCCGTTGGCAGGGCTTCGAGCCACATCTCTACATGGTATGTCAGCCTTATTGATGAGAAGGTTGAGAGAGACCTAAACCTTGCTCAGCTGCCTCAGCAGAAGTTGACTACAATTGAGGTTCTTGGATGGAACATTCAAAAAATAAAATCAGAACAACTGGCTGTGATTGGGAAGAGTACATTGTGAGCTGGTAAACTGGTGAATAACAAGGCGGAGCAGCTCAAGTTTCTAATCACCTTGATTACAGGTTCCAAGGTTTAACTTTAGGACTTGTACTGTTCCCCTAATTTTACCTGCTGGGATGTTATTTTACTTTTTATTTCATTCTGTGATCACTGCCTGCTAGTACACTGAGGCCATGCTGCTTCTGTTATCTGCTTCCCAGCCTGATGGGCCTCTTTGTACCAAGGCACAAGAACCCAGCTGGAGTCTTGACTTCCTAGAGCCTGGAGGTGTCATTACTCTCTGCTGGCAGTGAACTCCAAAGTTACTGGCTTTGGAGTTGGGTTTTCTCAAGTATAGTAGCTTGATAGCTGGGCCAAAAGTTGCAGGTTTTCTTTGTCTTTAAATACTCAGATGCATGAACTAATTATAAATTAGCAAATATTTTAAGAAAACTGCCCCCGCTCCCAGTAGAAACCCTTGCACAAATGGAAGACTATTAGGACAGCAGTTACCATGTTACTTTTATTGCCTTTGCATTAGAAAACAGTTGTTGACAAAGACTCTTTTCTTATTTGGATCAGATGACTAATTGTGTGCCTGAAGTATGAATTACAGTAGTGATACCATCTTTTCTTAGTAAGTCTCTCACTTCAAGAATTCAGAGTAGTTTATAACCTTTGAAACTGGAGAGCCAGTTTAATCTGATGTGGGCCGCATAACAGTGAGCGTTGTAATCAGCAGTCTAGTTAATTCTCTTTAATTGAGCCCCTCTTAATTCAAAAGGTAATAATTTGAAGAGTCTAAAGAGCAAATTTGACAAGTCTGTGACAAGAAGAAAAGATGTTGGCGAGGGAGTTATTTAAACTGCCAAGTAGAACACACTTTTAGAAATGCCAGTTTGCCTACAAAGAACTGGTAAGTGTGTATGTGTCACTCACTAGACAGAGTCTTAGTATCTGAAGGATAAAAGTTATATAGCACAGCTATTGAACACTCTAAAACATGCATTGGCCAATAGTATGTGCTGGTCCCTGGGAATACCACACACACACACACACACACACACACACACACACACACACACACACACACACTACAGATTTATCGAGACTTATTAAGATAGCATCTAATCCACTCATTTGAAATATACAAATAACTGGTTCCTGAAAAATTTCAGGGTTTTGCTACCCTCTTCTACAATCATTTTCACAACATTTTAATCACCCCGGACATAATCTTTGTATTTTTTAGCTGGGAACACTTAGGTTTCATTCCTAGCACCATATTTGTTATAGAGCTGACCTCTAATATTTCCCTCTCTGTCTGTCGTGAGATAAATACAATGATTATTACTTTAAAGTATCCTTGCTACTAAGGGTCAGCATGCTCTAGTTCTCCCGTTGCCTTCAGCTTTAGGCAACTATGGCAGGGTACAATTCTCATTAAAACATAGGACTTCTATTTAAGAATTCCACATACTATTGAATGAAAGATCACATGGATGAGACATACCTGTTATAGCATCATAGAATGGTGACAGACAGAGGGACCAACAAAATTATTAAATATATAGATAGGGGGTTGAGTGGTGGTACACATGGATGAATTCACATGTCACCATGTGCAAGTAATCAGGTTCAAGCCCCTGGTTCCTGCCTGCAGGGAGTAATCTTCATGTGCACTAAAGCAGTGTTGCAGGTGTCTCTCTTTCTTCTCCTAACCCCTATCCTCCCTCTCTGCTTCTTTCTGTTTCTGTCAGAGAGAGAGTGTGTGTGTCAGAGTCAGGCAGGCAGACAGAGAGAGAGAGAGGGAGAGAGGGAGAAAGGGAGAGAGGGAGAGAGGGAGGGAGAGAGAAAGGGAGGGTAGGGGGAGGGAGGGAGAGAGAGAGAGAGAGAGAGAGAGAGAGATGACTAGCCAGAACAGTGGATTTTTCCTGCAGGTACCAACCCCTAGTAATAACCCTGGTGACAATAGTTCAACTTACAGTTGTTTTCATTTACGGTAGTATGAACGCAGAATACATGTAGCAGAAATCATAGTCTGAATTTTGATCTTTTCCTGGACTTACATACAGTATGTGGCTCAATACTCACAGTGCTGGTGCAGCTCACAGTTGTCCATGTGATCACGAGGAAAAACAACTGATATGCTGATATTTAAGCTTTTTTTTTATATACTGTGTTTTCTGTTTTCACATTTTGCCATCTCTACAAATCTCTCATCTGGGTCTTAGTGAAATTTTTTATTGTGAAATGGGTCCCTTCTTTGCCCAACTGTAGGTTCATGCAAGTGTTCTCAGTATATTTAAGATGGACTAGCTAAGTTATGAAGTACAGTAGGTTATGTGTACTGAATAAAATGTTGACATACTTTTATTTCCCAATGGATTCATCAGGGTGTAATTCCACCATAGGTTGAGGAAGATCTGTAATCTTATTTGATATATGGGGGAATTTAGGTTCAAAGGGGAAAATGATTTGCCCAAGGGTACCCAGTTAACAGAGCCAAGATTACAATTCCTATAATCTAAAGACAAAATACTCCTGTAACTACATGCTGTAATGTTAATTGCAATACAACATTCTGGAGCACAGTGGAAATCAATAACACTGATTCTAGCAATAGATTGCCTGGAGTTAACTCTCAGCTCAAACTTTTATTTATTTATTTTTAAATATTTTATTTATTGCCTAGAGCCAGCCAGAAATTGAGATGAAAGGGAGAAGGAGACAGAGAAAGGGAGGAGACAGAGAGACACCTGTAGCACTGCTTCACCACTCACAAAGCTTTTCCCCTGCAGGTGGGGGTTAGGGGCTTAAATCCAGGTCCTTAAGCATTTGTAGCCCATATTCTTAACCAGGTGCACCACCACTCAGCCCCCATGCTCAAACTTTTATAGCAGCCTTATGCTAGTTGACTAGTCTGAGTCTCAACTTCCTCTTTTGTTGCACTGAAAGAACCTTTGTATCTACCGTACAGATCCATTGTGAAGACTGGATGAGCTAAAGCATGTACAGTGCCTAGCATCATGTTGGCAGTAGATCAAGCACAATATATGTGGTTTGTATTACTACTTCGTTACCTACTTACTGAATATGAAAACACTTATTTCATTAGGTGCTAACATAGGTTTTTTGTATTTATTTTACAGGTTTTAAATTCTGATTACCATCATATATAATTTCCATTCAGTTTGTTTCAATGGAGATAATTTGACTGTTAGATTTGGGGTATGAGATGTAGTGTTTAAGAACAGCTTAAGGAGTTCATAATCAAGTGACTAGATAGTAGCCATAAATCAGAAATACGCTACAGGACCTTTCCCATATGGAGGCTTCCTGTAGGCAATGATATTTGATTTGTGTTTTTAAATCTGAGTCATATTGCACTGGGATGAGAAGGTTAGGAGAAATCATTCTAGTCTAAGGAAGCTGCAGAAGCAGATTCATGACATCGCTAGGTGACTACTAAATGCAGTATACATCCAAGACATGCTCTTTCTTTGAGATACTCTAGAGGGTGTGCCTGGAAATAATGTATTGAGATGGTACTCTGAGGAAAAGAGAACTTATATTTATGCACACTTACAATGTATGCATAAGCTCTGTAAGAATACTAAGTTCTGAGTCTGTATATTGCAACTCATTTGATTATCTGATTATCGCAGTCACCCAAGGAAGCAGACACAAAGAGACAGATTAATCTGATCAATAGTCACACATGGTAAAAGGCAGAATCTAGATTCAAACTGAGCTCTCTCTCTCTTTCTCCAACACTAATGCTCATGACCTTGTCTCATCCTACATCTATTCCTGGACCTGTATACCAATTTGAACATTACGGAGAGTGGAAGCTTTGAAGGTTTCTGAACACAGAAGCATTTTTTTTATGTTTGATGTGTTTTCACTGTATTTACTTGTTCATTTATGCTTTATACTTTAAATAGTGGTAATGTAGAGGACTGTTTAATGGAAGAGAGATCAAAGGCCAAAAATAATCAATTGTGAGGCTTTTACTGTTCGAACAAGGTAGTAAAAATATGAACTAGAGGCATACCAGTGAAGAGGAAGTGCACCTATGAGAAGGAGAAACTGAGTTGGCGGGACATATGACCTACCAGACGTGGTGGGGGTATGTGTGAGGGACAGTCAATAATGAAGCCATGTGGGTGTCATTGCTATGAGACAGAAGATTGAACATACGGATGGATTTTGAGAAGGAAAGAAAGTGAAAGTGTTGTCACTGTTGAAATCTCCTGTTTTCCAAGTGTAAATGTGCAGGAAGTAGATGGGTACATGGGGTTGAAGCTTCAAGAAGAACAAGGAACAGATTTCAAGAAACCATTTACATATGTGATCTCTGTAGGAAAAATATAACAACCAACACCAAGAAGAAGCAGTTGAAGAGGTATGAAGAAGACCAAAAGCACATGAGAAATCACTAACACTTTCAAGTAGAAAATTTCAATAGGGAAGTGGTGGTAATCATTGTTAGGTGCTAAACACTGCCTGAGTCAGATAGGTTGAAAAATATTCTTTAGATTTCACAGTTAAAGGAGTTATTGAGGAATGGGAAATAGATCAAGTAGACTAATAGTGGTGGAAGTCATGTGATAGTTGTTTGAAAGCTGAATGGGATAGACTTTTTTTTTTTTCTTTTAGAAACTAGTCTATTAAGGTATTGGATGGTGGTGGAGTCTTCAAACCTGTCCCAGAGAAATTACCTTTATAATAGAGTGATTTGAGCACAAACTTTTAAGGCATCCGTAAAGAGTTAGCTAATAAGTCTAGAGGAATTAGGGAGATAACTACAAAAACCTTGGAGGAGGGAGAAGAGCATGAAAGTCAGACCACAGAAAAGCTAGCATTGTACTTGAAGGAGTCCTCTGATTTGGGACTAGGAAGAGAGGAGAAACAGGACACAGATAAAGCCTAAGTCGCCTTCCCCTTCTCCTCCTCCTTTTCCTTCTTTTCAAACAGTTTGAGGGATTCATTATTACTTGCTACTTTACTTTAGAATTCTCTGTCTAAAACACCTTGATCTGTCTGCATATAAAATGCTCACAGAAGCAATAACAATGGTTAAGCATATGCAAAGGACTAGATTATATATCTCTCCCCAAAGACGTTCAGATGGACAATAAGGTCATGAAAATAATATCATTAATTATTAGGGAAATGTAAGTCAAAGCCACACTACATACCCATTACAGTGAATAAAATTCTAAAACCTGAACATAACAGGAGTTCATGAGGATGTGGAGAAATTAGAACTCTTGTGCACTGCTGGTGGGAGTGTTGGTGGGATAGATCTGGACCAGATTGGGATGAGCATAACTGGCATAACGACCTAGCCAGTGCGTTGGGAATTAGCTCTGTGTCGACCTCTCTCTCTCTCTCTCTCTCTCTCTCTCTCTCTCCCCTCCCCTCCCCTCCCCTCCCCTCCTCTTCTCTTCTCTCCTCTCCTCTCCTCTCCTTTTTTCCCCTTCCCTTCCTTCCTTCCTTCCTTCCTTCCTTCCTTCCTTCCTTCCTTGCTTGCTTGCTTGCTTTCTTTCTCCTGGATTATCACTGGGGCCCGGTGCCTACACTATGAATCCACTGCCTCTGGCAGCCATCTTTTTCCATTGTATTGTTGTTGCTGCTACTGTTATTATTGTTGTTGGACAGGACAGAGAGAAATTGAGAGAGAAGGGGTAGATAGAGAGGGAGAGACAAAGATAAGACACCTGCAGACCTGCTTCACTGCTTGTGAAGCGAACCGCCCCCACTGCTGCAGGTGAGGAGTCAGGGGCCTGAACCAGGATCCTTGCTCCAGTCCGTGTGCTTTGCTCTATGGGCACTTAATCCAGTGCACTACCATCCACCCCAACATTTCAATAATAACCCCAGCTGGAGGTGCTTGTGTCTACTCCACGTTTATTCTTACTTTGAGAAAGTCAACCTGACTTGTTTTTTAAGTTTTTTTTTTTTTTGCCTCCAGGGTTGTTGCTGTGGCTTGGTGCCTGCAACACGAATTCTCTGCTCCTAGAGGCCATTTTTCCCATTTCTGTGGCCCTTGTTGTTTTTATTGTTATTGTTGTTAAAGCTGTTGTTATTGGATAGGACAGAGAGACATTGAGAGAGATGGGTAAGACAGAGAGGGGGAGAGAAAGATAGACACCTGCAGACCTGCTTCACTGCTTGTGAAGCAACTTCCCTGCAGGTGAGGAGCCGGGGGCTCGAACTGGGATCCTTACGCCAGTCCTTGCGCTTTGCACCATGTGTGCTTAACCCATTGCACTACTGCCTGGCCCCCATTAAATTTTTATTTATAAAAAGAAAACACTGACAAAACCATAGGATAAGAAGGGTACAACTCCACAAAATTGCCACCACCAGAACTCCATATTCCATCCCCTCTCCTGATAGCTTTCCTATTTTTTAAAATGTTTTTAAACTTATTTATTTATTTATAAAATGGAAACACTGATAAAACCATAGGATAAGAGGGGTATAATTCCCACCAGCAGAGCTCCGTATCCCATCCCCTACACTGGTAGCTTTCCTATTCTTTTTTTTTTTGATATTTATTTATTTATTTATTTATGCCATTTTGTTTCTCTTGTTGTTTTATTGTAGTTATTATTGTTGTCATCCTTGTTGGATAGGACAGAGAGAAGTTGAGAAAGGAGGGGAAGACAGAGAGGGGGAGAGAAAGATAGACACCTGCAGACATGCTTCACTGCTTGTGAAGCAACTCCCTTGCAGGTGGGGAGCTGGGGCTTGAACCGGGATCCTTACACTTGTCTTTGCACTTTGCGCCACCTGTGCTTAACCCACTACGCTACCACAGAATTACATGCTTTCCTGTTTGTTAACCCTCCGGGAATATGGACCCAGGGTCATTGTGGGGTACAGAAGGTGGAAAGTCTGGCTTCTGTCATTGCTTCTCCACTGAACATGGGTGTTGGTAGGTCAGTCCATACTCCCAGCCTGTCTCTATTTTTCCCTAGTAGGCCAGAGCTCTGGGGATGTGGGGCTCCAGGACACATTGGTGGGGTTGTCTGCCCAGGGAAGTCTGGTTGCCATCATGGTAGCATCTGGAACCTAGTGGCTGAAAAAAATAGTTAACATATAAAGTCAAATAAATTGTTGACTAATAATGAACCTAAAGGCTGGAATATTGCAGATGAGCATTTGGGGTCTCCGTTTTGAAGATAGCTGGTTGGCCTATTTTATTTAGATTCCAAAGGAGCCATGGCTATACTAGATTTTTCCCGAGCCTGACCTCTGGTATACAGGTGGACCCAAATTACTGTCTGGTGAAATGATATCATGGCTGGGAAAAGGGATAGAAAGCTGGATCAGGGGAAAACAGTAGCTCCCAAATATGGGAAAGGTGTATAAATTTTGTTGACTATAGACTGCGTAGATTTGATCTGGGACCCATATTCAGTTTAGGAGCCTATGTAACCTCTGCATCCCTGTAGGTCTGAGCTCACATTGTGTGGTCATGTGTAGGAATGTTCCAAGCTATCCCAATTTCAGGACCCATCTTCCCCAGGTCATTGATAGAGTATGTTATCCAGCAGCCCTTCGGAGGATGGAACATTCTCTACCACTGTTGATCTACATCAAGGGCAAGGTCCTATTGGGGCCCACAAAGGGGTCTACTATGATGTTGCTGATACACTTCCCTCAGTGACTCCAAAGCTAATATTATCAAAGTAAAAACTACAAAAGCTGAATAAGGGCAGGAAACTGGCATACTTTAATGATGACTCTAGTCACTATCAGGCCACCCCATCATCTGGGACCCTAGTCGGGGATTCCTGAGATTCCCACACAGACATGATGGGTCTAGACCTTGAATAGATCTCTCTCTCTCTCCCTCTCTCTCTCTCTCTCCCTCTCTCTCTCTCTCTCTCTCTCTCTCTCTCTCTCTCTCTCTCTCTCTCTCTGTTGTCACTGGTCATCTCCATCAGGAACAGCCCAACTCATTCTTAGGATGTGCCACAGGTCCTAGGAAGCAAGTCTAGCCATACAAGAGCACAAGTGCAAATGCACATGAGTTTCCCCTCACCACCCCCCTGCACTAAGATGCTATGTGTAAGAGATTTGCTAAAACTCCATTGACAAAAACAAATCACATGGCTGAGAAAGTCTACAGTGTGATAAAAAGTCTACAGTGTGATAAAAAAAAAGTTAAGCATCAATAATCAACGCCATAGAAGACCATTAACTGAACATACTAAAACAGTTAATCAGCTACCAAATGCTAAAATAGAGTCTGGGTATCTGTCTGTTAAACAAGCATCACAAAGAGACTCCAGTGCGGATTATCTATGGACATCATCTTCAGTGATATTCATATAATAATGTCTCTTGACACCAGTATTCAAACTGGCATCACAAAGAGTTAAAAAAACTGGAGATTGTGACTAGGAGGCTGCTTACTCTTTTCCTTAGATCCAGTTTAAGATTCAGTTCTACACTAAAGCTATATCTGTGTTTCATATAATCTCATAGAGGCATTTTTTTATTACAGAGAACACTGTGGTTGGATTAAAGTTGACAGGGTATTATTTCTTGGTGTTGGTCAGAAAAGTATTGTTCATTTGTTTTGTGTTGCTCATTATAATATGTGTTTCTGTCTTGGAGGATCTCATAGTAATTGAAATGAAGCATTGGTGTGGTTTATGAAGCATGTGATAAGATCATAAAGTTGAGATTGTTGTTTAGACAAGATATTACTTAGAGTAGTAATCCAAGTAAGGGAAGATGAACAGAGCAGAAAAGAACTGTAAGAAGAAACTCAATCATTTCATCAATTGTGAGGATTTTGTATTTAGACTCTAGTCAAAATATGAGATTAGAGGTTTACTTTTACAATGCCACCTCATCTGTCTCTCCTTCCCTCCACGTTGGTCCTGAATAAAGTCAATATAGGCAGGAGCCATGATATTTTTAGATCTCAGTCAATAACCACAGGGTTAAATAACTTGTTGAATGTCTCTGAAGATATTTTTGTTTTGTTTTTATTATAATGTGATTTAATATTGATTCACAAGATTGTAAAAGGTCTAGTTGTAATAGGTGTGTAATTCCATATAGTTCCCACCACCAGAGTTCTGAATCCCACCCCTCCATTGGAAAATTCCCTATTGTTTACCCCTCTGAGAGTATGAACCAAAATTCTCTTTGGGCTAGAAAAGGTGTGAGTTCTGACTTCTGTAATTGCTTCTCCACTGGACATGGGCATTGGCAGGTTGATCCTTACCCCCCAGCCTGCTTTTCTCTTTTACTAATGGGGTAGGGCTCTGGATCTCTGCAGACTTTTGAGGTCCACTCTCAGATTTGGACTGAGTTGCTTAATGAATGCTCTTTACAGTATGGTTCCTGAGCATTTGTTTCAAACCTGCTACCTGGATCCCACCTTTCGCTTCCTAAATCATCTGTATGAGAAAGCCTATATTACCCATTTGTGAAAACTCTGAGTAGATATGATTGCCATAAAGACTGCAGCAGTCTTATCTGGAGGTTGTGGTATGGTTCTCACTGAATGCCCTTTCCCGCAACTGGGAGAGAGACTACTGGGCAAGTTATATCTGCCAGCCACCCTGGTCCCAGCCCTTCACAAGGGTTAGACATCCAAATGGACAAGGAAAGACTGCAGCGATGATTCTAGACTCAATGTAAATGTGCTAAGCTGTTAAGCTTGGAGTGTTTGGTTCACTGGAGTCCTCAAATGCATAAAAGGATTTAAGAACTTTCTTTCTGGGAGTACAGAGCTCCTCTTGAGACAGTGTGATCTAAAGAATTCTCTGTTGTGACACCTTTTTCCCATGAGCCTTTTTGTACTGGTTTGCTCTGATGTCCAGTGTATTGGTCTACAGTCACTTCCTTGGTGTTCTTTTGTGTTGCCTGTATTTCAGCCAGAATTGCCTTGTGACTTCTATTCCCATTGTGTCCACTTTTCACAGGGGGGGATAAAAATCTATCCACTGACTCTTCAATTGTGTCTGCTAAGGTGTTAACATTTTTGGTTTTGTCACATATGCAATTTTGCCTTCTCTGACATGAACTCTAATAAAGACTGGAATAAATTAAAAAGAGAAGCAAGTCTCTGGAAACTTCATCCCCGACACTGTCCACTCTCCTCTCCAGCTCCCTGCCCTGCTGGCACGCACCTCCAGTTAGCTCTGCTCATCTGGTTCTTGCTCTCTTTAGGCTTTCTTTATTAGTGTATCTCAGTCAGCTATGGCAAAAACCAAGTGTTTTAAATGCTTGTTGAAAAACTTAATGAAATTAAGTTTGTACTCAGATTTTAATTAAATCATGGCTGGTCTTGTGCCCTCTGGTTCGTGTGTCTTTGCATTTGGAGTTGTCTGCATTTTCTTGCAGGATAAGATTCTTACTGTGGGGGAGCTGCATTAGCATAGATGTGGTAATTGCACCCCATAGCACATCTATATGGTGGAGAGAAACTCTACCACATAGTAACTGTATTGCCTAGGCTGAGCCACTTCATCATTCTGTGTCTGTTTTCTCATTTGTAAAACAGGAATGATGGTTTCATCCACACAGGTTACTTGTGAGGATTAAATAAGACATTTCTTTATACAGCTGAGAATAATCCTTGGCATGTACCATGAGAGCAACATCTTGTCAGAATTACCCTTTATTCTTTCTTTCTCAATCTGGGATACTGCTCTATATTCTTCCTCTAGGATGGGGCTTAACCATCCATGACCCAGTTGAATCATGGCTGATGGCAGGCTCTCTGGTTTATGTCCCCTGATAGGATTTTCCTTTGGAGTCATTGTATTCACTTCTTTATAGGTAAGATAGATTTTTTTTTTGTCTCCAGGGTTATTGCTGGGGCTCGGTGCCTGCCCATGAATCCATTGCTTCTGGAGGCTATTTTTTCCCTTTTGTTGACCTTGTTGTTTGTCATTATCGTTATTTATTATTGTTATTATTGTTGATGTCATCGTTGGTGGATAGGACACAGAGAAATCAAGAGAGGATGGCAAGACAGAGAGGGGGAGAGCACGATAGACACCTGCAGACCTGCTTCACCGCTTGTGAAGCGACCCCCCTGTAGGTGGGGAGCCGGGGGCTTGAACCGGGATCCTTACACCGTTCCTTGCGCTTTGCGACATGTATGCTTAATCCACTGCACTGCTGCCTGGCCCCCAGGGCAGAACCGTATTGTTTTCTGAGCTGAATTAATTGAATTCAGTCAGTCAAGTTAATTGAAGTAAAGACCAAATCCAATTTACCCATCTATGCATTGTTTGTGGCATTTCTCACTCCACACCAGCCAAGTTCAGCAGGTGTGGCAACAGATTGTATGGTCTGCAAGGGCTAAATATTTTCCATCTTGCCAATGCTTGTTGCTTCAGAACATTAGCTGTTTGCTTGGAACTCCACAGAGCTGGGTAGTTTGGTGATTACTTGCAGATGATCACTGTTAACAATCTACACTGTTATGTATGTTGGGTAACTTATGAAAGAAGAAATCATATATGTTTATGATGGACAAATGCGATGAGGCTTTTGTGACCTTTTTATTTAAGGATTCACTTTGTACTGTTGTGGGACTGGGAAGAATTTAAAAGTAGTGGCATCATCGGTTAGGTAAATTTATAGATTCTATTGTTTCTTGTTCTTCCATCAGAACATTCTGTACAAGGAACAAAGAATGGAAATTAAGGTTTTTTTTTTCTTTGTAAGACAGACTGAATTGATCTTTTTGGGTGTGCCATAAGTCTGAAGAGTTGGTTCAGAATGTGGCACACAGAGGTGATGTTTCTTCTCAGCAGATACCACCTTAACACCTCGTTCTCCCTAGAAAGGTAATTTCTTTAGATCTGTGTAAACATCTCGAGCTACCCAGATAGAAAGGAGTTGCAGAGATCTACAAGGCAGATATCCCATATTAATATTGCTCTGCTGATGTAGAGACAATATCCTGTCTGAGGGTGGAATGTTGTATAATCAACAAGTCCTAGTTCATACAATCTGTTCAACCAAGATGTCCTTTAGTGGGGGTTTGGGTACTGAAACTAGATTTGAATACCCAGGGTATATTGAATTCTATATGCATTACAAAGACTCCCAAACACAGTAACCAGTTTTAGTTTGTGGGAGTGGGAAAAGACATGTCTCCAGTATAGGACTAGAAACTCTGGAGTCCAACTCAGGCCCACTCTTACCTGACCCAGGAGCTGGTGGGAAGAGGGCGGCTGGGGAGGTGAGCAAGATCTAGAGGTTTGACCTCTTAGTAGGAATGTGTGCTTACCTTACCTTTGCAGACATACTATTCTGGGTCTGTCCTAGACTCTGGAGCTGCAATGTAAGAGAAGTGAGGCACTAGCTTTCTATAAGGAAGGTGGAAGAATGTGGGGAGATAGCACGAAGCATTTGGGCCAGGTCTTGTTGAAATCACTGACCTTGGGCTCTTCCCCTCCTAATTGCCTATCGCTCAGGCGGGCTTGGTGCCAGTATTACAAATCCACTTCTTCCTGCTGCCAATCCCCCCCCTTTTTTGCCTCCAGGGTTATTGATGGGTCTTGGTGCCTGCACCAGAAATCCACTGCTCCTGGAGGCTATTTTTTTCCCTTTTTGTTGCCCTTGTTGTTTTATCGTTGTTGTGGTTATTACTGTTGTTGTTATTGATGCCATTGTTGTTGGATAGGACGGAGAGAAATGGAGAGAGGAGAGGAAGACAGAGAGGGGGAGAGAAAGACAGACACCTGCAGACCTGTTTCACCTCTTGTGAAGCGACCCCCATGCAGCTGGGGAGCCTGGGGCTCAAACCGGGATCCTTGCATTGGTCCTTGCACTATGCGCCATGTGCACTTAACCCACTGTGCTATCACCCGACCCCTAATTTTTCCCTATTTTATTGGCAAAGACAGAGAGAAATTGATAGAGATGGGGAGATAGAAAGGGAGTGAGAAAGATGGACACCTGCATACCTGTTTCGCTGCTTGTGGAGTGACCACTCCCGGCAGGTGGGGAGCCAGGGGCTCGAACCTGGATTCTTGTGAGAGAGTCCTTGTGCTTCATACTATGTGTGCTTGACTGAGTGTGCCACTGAATGATCCCTTCCTATTGCTTCTTGAACTTTGGACATTCACACATAGGGGACTAGTATTAGGGGGAGATGGACATTTTGCCTTTTGATTTTCCCCTGGTGCACTCTGTATTTCTAGCTATAACCATCTGGTCAAGCTGACAAATATCAAAAGCAAATTTGGCCACATGTATATAGAACTAAGTGGTAGTGCAAGTTCACTAGCTACTAAATCCACTAAAGAGTCTTGCCTCGTGCACTGAGATTTCACATTGGAACCTTCTTTGTAACGTTATTCCTGACACCTTTTCCCCTCAAGGCCCTCTCCTCTTTTTTGTTAGTGCTTTATAGGGTGGGGTAGGGAATGAAACTAGGGCTTTGCTCATGTGAGATACTGCTGAAAGGCATACTTGACTCAAAATTATATATATATTTTTGTAAGTGAAAGAGGGAAAGACAGAGTGAGTAAGAGGGACCACAGTACCACCAGAGTACCTCTTCACCATTGATGGTACTCCCCCAGTGCCATCTATGGTGCTCCCATGTAGTGCGAGGCTTCAACCAGGGCCTCATTCATAGCAGGTGTGAGCACTATTGGATGAGTTATGTTCTGGGTCCCTCTTGCCTTTCTTATTGTCCTCTGGGAGGTATAATGGACATCTATAGATAATAACAGTCAATAAGTTCACATATTCTCATGTGCGTTAAAGAAGAGAGGGGGGAGGGAGATCTTCTGTGTATATATAGTACAGGTAGATTTCCATTTAGATGAAATTGGGTTCAGGGTGGAAAGCTGACTTACTCAGGAAGCATCTGTAAAAGAAAGACCATTTCAAATATTCAAAACATCGGGAGTCGGGCTGTAGCACAGCGGGTTAAGCGCAGGTGGCGCAAAGCACAAGGAACGGCATAAGGATCCCGGTTCGAACCCCGGCTCCCCACCTGCAGGGGAGTCGCTTCACAGGCGGTGAAGCAAGTCTGCAGGTGTCTATCTTTCTCTCATCCTCTCTGTCTTCCCCTCCTCTCTCCATTTCTCTCTGTCCTATCCAACAATGACAACAACAATAATAACTACAACAATAAAACAACAAGGGCAACAAAAGGGAATAAATAAATAAAATAAATATTCAAATATTCAAAACACCTTTGGAGTAGAACAACAAAACTGATGACTCTATTTTTGGCCTGGAAACTCTTCTGAACTGACTATTCTTTTAGATAGAAAATGAAAAACAGAGACAGTGGGAGAGTGGTTAATACTACAGCACCTGAGCATCCTCCAGTACTTGGGGACTGGGCTCAAATTTGGGTCTCATGCATGGCAAAGCAGACACCCTCCCAGGCGAGTTATCATGTCAACTCTGATGACTCTGTCTTGAAACTGGGTTAAGCAGAGTATGGATGGGTGTTGCTGTAGATGTTGATCCTATGCTCTGTGGACTTTGACCTCTTCTGTCAGAAGGAGACCAAGAAAAGCTGGAGTCTATGGAACATGCACTTCCTTTAGATTAAGTGGTAGGTGGCATCCAGGTGTCTCTGGCCTGCTCAGCGCATGCTTCTGAGAGGTGGGTGGTGGGAATGAACATGGCAGATATGAGGAGATCATGGCACAGCTGAGGTACTGCAGCATTTGCAACTCCCAAAGGCACACTACACCTCCTGAGACCCAGAGAGAGAGGCTTAAATAAGAAAAATCCTATGTCAACAGTAATTTTGTCACATACGTTCACTGGAGTAAAACTTTCATAGCAGATATAGATTCTAAGGTATAAATAAAGTCAATTATTTGAGTTCACCATTGATTTTCACATATACATTCTCAGTACAGATTTGATTTAATAATAAAAATGACGGCATGGAGTTTTATACTCTGCCACGGCAGTTACACAGTTGACCAGCAAGAATCTTTTGCTCATAGACTATATATTTGTACGGAGAGAATTGTTTCAATAAATTTAAGAAAAGCTGTCAATCTTTGAATGATAACTATGTGCCAGAAATTGTCAAAGAATTTATAAACATTATCTCTGTTAATACCATGATAACTCTATATCTTTTAAAAATACTTTATTTGATAAAGGCAGCCCAAAATTGAGAGGAAGGGGGATGTAGAGAGGTAGAGAGACAGAAACACCTTGAGCACTGCTTGACTACTTGTGAAGCTTTCCCTTTGCAGGTGGGGGCTGGGGGGGTTGAACCTGGGTTCTTGCACATTGTAACGTGCGCTTAAGCAAGAGCACCACCACCTGACTCCCTCAGTGATAACTCTGTATGTCTCATGTGTTGCCATTTTAATACACAAATTATAGATAGAAAAACTATTGCCCTGGGAGTCACTGAGGACAAATCTGCCTGACCTGTCAACACCCATGATCATTGGGGAAGCAATTACAGAAGCCAGACCTTCCACCTTCTGCATCCCACAATGACCTTGGGCCCAGAGGGTTAAGAAATGGGAAAGTTATCAGGGGAGAGTATGGGGTGCGGAGTTCCGTTGGTGGAAATTATGTGGAGTTGTACCCCTCTTATCCTATATGGTTTTGTCAGTGTTTGCTTTCTATAAATAAATAAATAAATAAATAAATAAATAAATCTGCCTGACCTTGTACCCCAACTCTTTGCACCATGCTGGTGAACTTCTTTCTCTAGGACATTCTCTTAAAATGGAGTACACTAGGTCACATATTGAAGACTTAGTGAAGTCAGTGGATTGTCGTTAGAGCAGAAAACCAGGAAAGCAAGTAAAACACAGACAACTTTATAGAAGAGAAGGGAAACTGAATAGAAAGTTCTAGCTTGTAGAACCTTATGAATGAAAATCAAGACAGACAGCACTGACTAGTTCATCAACTCGGCCCTAGAGGGAAATGGGCAGAAAGTTCATAACTAAGCAGAGAAAACTGTGGACATGCCTTGGCTTACCCTGTATGTCATTTTGACCTGACCATCTTCCCATGACTAGAGTAGAGACTAGAGTAGAGCAGCTCCAGTGCACAAGGCCACACAACCATATTCTTGTGGAAGGGGAGAAATAGAACAGGGTAGAGAAACCTTCTAGTGAGGTTGTATTCTCTAGGAAAGCACCAAACATGTCATGATGGTTATGGTGAGAATAGGGTACTCGAATCCTTTCTTCCATCTGGCTGAGCACACCCTCTTCAATTCTAGTTCCGGTCATTGCATGGTAGATCTCTAGCTGTTTTCCTTTGGATGTCTGCAACTGGAAAATTACAAGGACTTGTCATGGTGTTTTGTACACACAGTATTAGGTGCTGAGGTTATGGCCCATCCCTGGTGGCCTTCGAGCACCAGAGTGAGTTTATACCTGTTCCCAGTGTCCTTTGAAATGTCAGTTTCTTAGAAATTGAGCAACAAGTCATTTTATGAAGCAAATAGCCGGTCTGTTCTGGTATTTGAATCTCATCCCAAGGTCTCTTTCTGAATTAAATTTTTTCTTGCCCAGCAACGTATTACTGCTTTACTCTCCCACCCCCAATTTATGAAACTAAAGACAAGGAAGAGGGGCCGGCTGGTGGCACACCTGGTTGAGTGTACATGTTACAATGCGTAAGGAACTAGGTTCAAGCCCCCAGTCCCTACCTACAGGAGGAAAGCTTCACAAGTGGTAAAGCAGTGTTGCAGGTATCTCTCTGTCTCTCTCCCTCTCTATCACTTCGTTCCCTCTCGATTTCTGGTTATCTCTATCCAATAAATAAAGATAATAAAAATTTAAATACAAGGTTTTTAAGAAAAGAAGGAAGAGTTTTGCTGCATGCAGGGACAACTGTTAAAGACAAAGAAGAGATGCATGGGGCTTTCTCTTCAAACTAAGGACAACTACAAAGATAGTAGGACGTCAGCATTGTGCTGCCTGGCCTTTAGGTAAATGCAATAGATGATTTACATAAGTGACATAATGGTTTGTCTTTCTCCTCTGACTTGATGAGTTTTCCATGAGCTCTGCTGGCATCATAATATATATGGTTTTGTCATCGTCAGGGATTCACTGCTTTGAGCTGGATTTTTTTTTTAATTTTTTATTTAAGAAAGGATTAATTAACAAAACCATAGGGTAGGAGGAGTACAATTCCACACAATTCCCACCACCCAATCTCCATATCCCACCCCCTCCCCTGATAGCTTTCCCATTCTCTATCCCTCTGGGAGCATGGACCCAGGGTCATTGTGGGTTGCAGAAGTTAGACGGTCTGGCTTCTATAATTGCTTCCCCGCTGAACATGGGCGTTGACTGGTCGGTCCATACTCCCAGTCTGCCTCTCTCTTTCCCTAGTCGGGTGTGTCTCTGGGGAAGTGGAGCTCCAGGTCACATTGGTGGGGTCTTCAATCCAGGGAAGCCTGGCCAGCATCCTGATGGCCTCTGGAACCTGGTGACTGAAAAGAGAGTTAACATACGAAGCCAAACAAATTGTTGAGCAATCATGGACCCAAAGCTTGGAATAGTGGAGAGGAAGTGTTAGGGAGGTACTCACTGCAAACTCTAGTGTACTTCTGCTTTCAGGTATATACTTTGCAGTAGTTTATGGATACGTGTGAACGTATGCTCTCTCTCACAGAAACTGGTGTATATCTAGGTTTTGGGACTTCGTTAGAAAGTGAACCACCTGAGATGAAATTAGAGTATACTATGAAAGGAAAGGTCTCACCCGAGTAATGAAGCTGAAGGGTTGTCATTCCACATGTGAAGTCTCTGGACACAGTCTGAAGTGAAGCATGTTGAGGTGGCAATCGTTGCGTTGGTTAGGTTGTGATCGGCGGATGCAATATTATTTGATATGGATTGGGAGAGGCATACGGGAAAGTGGGCCCTATCCAAGGGTTCCAGGACTGGGGGAAGTAGGGGCTCTATAGTGGAGATGTGAGGTTCCTGCTGTCTTAGGGTTCAAAAAGACAATCGATAGTTAATGTTATCATCACATTATTTGGTAATTGGGTTAACTTTGAAAAGTCCTTTTCTTATGGTTTGCTGTACAGTATCCAGTATCTTGTATATAGCTGTGCTATTGGATGCTTCTGATCTACTTGGTCTAGGCTTTTGAGAGAGTCCGCATATCAACTCCTAGCAAAATGTAGACATATATATCACTAGTTAATTAATATGAGAGGGGGGAAATCAATTGTATGTCTCAAAGTTTTTCAAAACACAAACTGAATCTTTTTTAATATATAGGCTGTGTATTTAAGCTGGATTTTTGAGGGGGAGGGAGGAGATACCAAGAGAGATCATAGCACTAATGTGTCCCCTAGCTGAACTCAAACTTATAAAAAATTATTTTATCTTTATTTATTATGAATAGAGACAGAGAGAAATTGTGAGGGAAGGGGGAAATAGAGTGGGAAAGAGACAGAGAGAGAGATCTTCAGACCTTCTTCACCACTTGTGAAGCTTTCCCCCTGCAAGTAGGGACCAGGGGCTTGAAGCCAGATCCTTGCGCACTGTAATGTGTGTGCCTAACCAGGTGCGGCAACTCCTGGTCACCGAACTCACACTTGAATCTCACTCATGGCAAAGCAGAAACCTTCCCAGGTGAGCTAGACCATGTTAGCTCTCTCTAGCACCACATCTACCTTTATTGGTCATCACAACGTTTCACAACCCCCTTCATTAAAGAGTTGATTTCTTTAATTGCATTGTATGTAGGTAGCTGGCAATACAAACAATATTCAATTGAATTCATTCAACACAGGTCACAAATTAAAGTAGATAAACTGGTTAAACCTCTATAAAAGCTCCACATCCATCCACCTGAGATCTTAGTGTTAATATTTCCTTGGCAGAGCAAATAAAAAATGTCTATATCTGTAAGATACCATCTATGCTATAAATAAAAACAAAAGTCATATTTAATTGGATCCCTCAGCTCAGGCATTGATCTAAAAACAAGAGTGATATTCTGCACTTGTCCTGTGGTTCCATAGAACATCCTAAAACGTTTTATTTTCAATCCTTTGTGTGTGTGTGTGGGGGGCTACTTTAAGGATCTGCGTATTAAAACCAGACAAGTGTAACACACTTAGGTGAAGCTAGCAGAAGTTTTCCAGGGGATGGAGGTCAGAAGTGTGTAAGGGAACCAAGAGCAGGCCACCTCAAACTCTGTTCCCATGTTGGACAAAGGTAGGAAGGAAAAAAAGACAGCAGCCTTTGCCTGCAGAAATCCTGCTTAGTTAAGAGGGCCTGAGCTTGGGCCCCAGACCAAATCAAATTGATGGGGTTTACAGTCAACAATATTTATACCCCTTTTCCATATTAGGGAGCTACTCTTCCCTGATCCAGCTTTCTGTCCCTTTTCCAGCCATGACATCATCTTCCCAGACAATAACTTGAATCCACCTGCATATCAGATTTCAGGCTCAGGGAAAAAAAAAAAAGAACTAGTATAGCCACAAGCCCTTTGGAATATAACTAAAATATGCCTACTAGCTATCTACAAAATGGAGGACCTCCCAACTCTTCATCTGCACTATTCCAGCCTTTATGTCCATGATTGGTCAACAATTTGTTTGGCTTTGTGTGTTAACTTTCTTTTCAACCACCAGGTTCCAGATGCTAGCATGATGCCGACCAGACTTCCCTGGACAGACAATCCCACCAATGTCTCCTGGAGCTCCACTTCCCCAGAACCCCTCCCCACCAGGGAAAGAGAGAGGCAGGCTGGGAGTATGAATTGACCAGTCAATGCCCATGTTCAGTGGGGAAGCAATTACAGAAGCCAGACCTTCCACCTTCTGCACCCCACAATGACCTTGGGTCCATATTCCCAGAGGGATAAAGAATAGGAAAGCTATCAGGGGAGGGGATGGGATACGGAATTCTGGTGGTGGGAATTGTGTGGAGTTGTACCCCTCTTATCCTATGGTTTAGTCAATGTCTCCTTTTTATAAATATAAATAAATAAATAAAATAATTAATTAATAAATAAGAGGGCCTGAGCTGTTGGAAGTTGACTGTGCAGTCCATCAGAGGACAATCTCAAAGAAGCCCTCTTGTTAATTAAAGAATGTTAAGATGCTGAGAAAGAAGAACAGAAAGGGAAACTCATGGCAAGATTTGACTGAATTTGGAGTAGGGCACCAAAGTAAAAACCCTGGGTTGAGGGTGAGGGTGGATGTTCGGCTTCATGGGGTGGGGGAGAGAGGGGAATGGGATAGGACACAGTCTTTTGGTGGTGGGAATGGTGTTGATGTACACTCCTATTAATTTGTAGTCATATAAAAAAGAATGTTAAGTTGTCTTTCCACACTTTACCTCATAATAAATATTCAATTTTCAAGGAAGTAAAACTAATCAGAGCTTATAAAATGATTCCAGAATAAAGGAAGAGAGGGGTAGAATGGGATTTAGAGAGAAATCAGAAGGTATATGACTGTAGATACATGTCTATGGGTTCGCTTTTCCCAGGCATGAGCCAAGCTACCCTGGCATGGGCTGCTGTACTTGTACTTTGAATCAGCACAGTCAGTTCTGGTGACCCTTTCTTTGTGATAATGGGATGTTTCCAGTGGGAGAATCTAGAGCCCATCATTGCAAACCCTGATGTGATGTATTGGATAGTTCTGCACTGTAAGTTGGGCTGTGGGGTTAAGGCAGGAAGCAATCAGCACAGTTCTTCTTCTTCCGTAGCCAGTCAACAGCGTCAGGTTGAGCCTGATGTAAAGTTTCGACTCCTCCTTTGAATCTGGAGAGGTGGCAGTCATTGACTATGTGGGTCATAGTCTGTCTGTAGCCGCAGGGGCAGTTTGGGTCGTCTCTGGCTCCCCAGCGATGGAACATAGCAGCGCACCGGCCATGGCCTGTTCGATAGCGATTGAGGAGGGCCCAATCATAACGTGCTAGGTCAAAGCCGGGTTGACGCTTGCACGGGTCTGTGATGAGGTGTTTGTTCTTTACCTCGGCTGACTGCCAACTCTGTTTCCAAGAGTCTGGAACAGAGAAGTTCAGTGTAGGCGTAGGGGACCAGATTGGGTGACGAGACGTCAAGCGTTGGACAGGGTGGGCGAAGATATCCGCGTATATTGGCATAGCAATATACTTCGGAACACTGTTCTGACTTCTTCTGGACTCTTGAGAATTCATTCTCTCTCACTCTCCACCTCAACTCCATCCCCGCCCCCCCCCCACCCGCCTCCCCAGGCTGGAGCTTGGATCACACATGAGTCTACCATTCCCATGGGTGTGTTTTTTTCTTTCTTCCTTTTTGATTTCAGAGAGAGAGGGACATCATTTCAGTGTGCTACCATTCTTGGAGATTTCCCAGGGGCTGCGGTGGTGCTCCCATGTGGTGCTAAGCCTAGAACCCAGGGCTTTGTGCATGGTAAAGCACTCACTCTACTTGGTGAGCTGTCTCATAGCCCTTACTGTGCCCTTTCAGTTCATCTTTTGCCAACAGATGAGGAGAGCAGTATGTTTTGAGAGGTCTTTTCAAATGAAGGTGAAAAATAGTTAAGTTTGATTGAGAGCTTTTACGAAGCATTTCACACATATTACCCCCTATAAAAATTTCTGCATTTTCATATAGACACAGGGATTACAAAATTATCTCTGTGTTGAGCCCTGAAGGTGATATAGCCAGTAGCAAATTATACTTTGCTATGTGTGTGACCCAGCTTCTAGCCTGGCCCCTACTGCATTGAGGGAAGTCAGTGCTGTGGTCTCTATTTTTATCTCTCCCTCTGTTTCTCTGTCTCTATATAAACAACTATCCTCATGTCACATATGAAAAGTGACAGAGGCTCAGAGAAATTTTCTTGGCATACAAGCTAGCAATAAAACGCTCAGTGGCAGACAAACAGCTCAGAAGTGAAAGATGGTATAACATTGCACATAGAGATTGGCTCAAAATATTCTCACTAAGCCCCAGGAAGGAAACTGTTTGGAGGGGATGAATGGAGGCTCTCCTGGTTGAGTGCACATGTTAAAAGTGCACAAGGATCCGGGTTCAAACCCCTAGTTCCCACCTGCAGGGGTAAACTTCAGGAGTGGTGAGGCAGTCCTGCAAGTCTATTCCTCTTTTTCTCTTCTATCTCCCCCTGCCCTCTTGATTTATCTTTGTCTCTATCCAATAAATAAATTAATTAAAATAACAAAAAATTTCAGAAAACTGGGAAGTGTTACGCATGTACAAAGTATTGTATTTTACTGTCAACTGTAAATCACTAACCCCCCCCCAATAATGAAAATCTTTGGGCTGAAATAAGGGGAGCCAGGTGTCAGAGTTTAGGGGTTCCTGTGGGACAATGTCCAATCTCTGGCACCTCATCTTTTCAATTAGGATCTAATTAGGAAATAATTCCAATTACATCAGCATTTTTCAGAACACTTGTAATTAGCCCAAATCCTACTTATTTCTCTGCTGGAACTTTCAAGGTTCAAAGACTTTTTTTTTTTTCCTCCAGGGTTATGGCTTGGAGCTCAGTGCCTGCAATGCAAATCCACTGCTCCTGGTGGCCATCTTTTCTTCCATTGTTGCTGCTGCTGTTATTGGATAGGTCTGAGAGAGATGGGGAAGATAGAGAGGGGGTAGAGAAAGACACCTGCAGATCTGCTTCACTGCTTGGGAAGTAAAGTGAACCCCCTGCAGGCAGGGAGCTGGGGGCTGGACAGGGATCCTCATGCTGGTCCCTGTGCTTTGTACTATGTGAGCTTAATCTGCTGCACCACTGCCGGGTCCCCAACAGGGGTGTGATTTTATATTCACACTCACCACCATACAGAGACTCTGATGATTTTTAATAGCGATGATCTGTGTTGTATAGTGCTTCCTCTTGGCCATCATTTATCTCTTGCCGTAAGGGACAAAAATATCCTTAACTTTTCTGATAGGTCACTAGAAAGCGTCATGAGATCAACTGGGTTGATGTCATAAAATGCTTCTAATTCAGTGGGACAGTGATCTCGCAAAAACTTTGTAATGTTGTAAAATGCTACTCTGGTGATTCACTTAACAAACATTTACTCAGCACTGGCACTGGGTCAGGCTCCTTGCTAGACTCTGGGGATAGAAAAATGAGAGAATTCTCACCCTGGATAGGACCGTGAAGTAGGAGAGAAACGAATTCTAAAACCTCTGGGTGTGGGTTACTATGTGCAAGTCTGTATCCAGAGTTCCTCAGGAATATATGTGCTTGGTGCTGTGGCCGGGTGGTGACAGTTCTATTAAGCCATTTGGAGGGTTATTCACATTGAACGTGACATCAGCCTAAAGCCAAACACTTGCCTTCTAAAATGAATTCATTTTAACAGAATCATTTTTTCATTATGCTAACTCTGTAGAGGTTTGCCAACCCTCTTTTTTTTCCTATTGAAATAACTGACTGTATGCTTTGACATGCTTCAGGGGACTCTTTTATAAGGTAGAATGGAGAGAACAATACTGGAATACCTTCTGTGTGCTGTGAAGCCCAACTCAGCTATACAAAAACAACTGCACCTTAAAAAAAAACACATAAAGATGAGCCACTTGCTTAAAAATCTTAGAAGTCACAAAGCAGAACAGGGACTGGATTTGGTGTTTTGAACCAAAGTAAAGGACTTGTCTGCCGTGTGTGTGTGTGTGTGTGTGTGTGTGTGTGTGTGTGTGTGTGTAGCAGTGTTCATGTCTTGGTGCATGATGGTGGAAGAGGGTCCAGACTGGGGTAAAAAGTGTTTGCAGAAACCTGAGACATTTTACCCGTGTACTAACAACTGTATTTACTGTAAACCATTATCCTCCCCCCAAAAAATTAAAGAAAAAATAAACTCCATAGTAGCAGCAAGGCAAACAATGACTGGCAAACAGATAGGTGAGAGAATTCCTGCTTAATCTCCTCTGTGGTGATTGGAGGTCCATGTTTTTTTTTATTTTATCTTTATTTATTGTGTAGAGACAGCCAGAAATTGAGAGGGGTGAGGGAGAGAAACAGAGAGACACCTACAGCGCTGCTTTCTTTACCACTTGTGAAGCTTCCCCGTACAGGTATGGAACAGGGGCTTAAACCTGGGTGCTTTCACACTATAATGTGTGGATTTATCCAGGTGCATCACCAGACAGCCCTGAAGTCCATATTCTACTTTGAACCTGGGGTTCCTGATCAACAGAAAGGGAGATGAATATGGCCGGCTTAAGGATCCTGGTTTGAGCCTCCGGCTCGGCTCTCCATCTGTAGGGGAGTTGCTTCACAAGCGGTGAAGCAGATCTGCAGGTGTCTTTCTATCCCTCTCTGTCTTCCCCTCCCCTCTCCATTTCTCTTTGTCCTATCCAGCAATGATGAAATCAACAACAACAATAAAACAACAAGGGCAACAAAAGAGAATAAATAAATATTAAAAAGAGGAAGAAAGGGAGATGAATGAGCACCTCCTTCTCGATTCTTGAATACCTTCACAAGTCTCTGAGACAAAGACTCCCATAATCATGCTACATTGTCCCACAGTGCAACCTGCAGTGGGCACCCTGTTGGTTTCCTTCCTTGTATGTGCAGTGCCAGTGTTTCCTCAACATTTGGAGACACAAGGAGGAAACTGGAAGCAAAGCAGTTGTCCTCTTGTGAACTGTGTTCCCGTTTCTCCCCATTTCTTGAGCTTCCTTTTCTGTATCTTTCTGGACCTTCTTTTTTAGGAAGCCAACTAGAATTCAATACTGGCATCGTGTCTTCTTTTGGAAGAAAGGACAGGAACATGTCACTTCTTCCCCATCCCATGATCCTCCTAGTGCCCACACTCTACAGAATACTACAGAGAAATGCCAAGTTCCTCTTTTTTTCCCTCCTCCATCTCTCTCTCTTTATACCTCTCCCCACCCCCATTTTGAATAACTGGGGCCTAGTCTATACATGACTCCACTGCTGCCATCCAGAGTGACAAGAATGGAGGGCAGAGAGAGGGAAAGACACAACAGCATGAGAGTTTTCCCTGATGCCATGGGACTCTCATTTGGTACTGAGGCTCAAAGTTGGGCTGTAGGGCAAAGCACATACCTTGCTTGTTGACTTACCTTTCTGATTCCAAACTTCTACTTTCACTCAACATTCTCAAAACGACAGCTTTAGTTTTGCACTGTTAAGTAATAAATGGAATTCCATTCTCTCTACCGAGTTTCAGACAGAGGAAGGGCCCCAAATTCCAACAGCAATGGTATGGTGCTCTTGGCCTGCTGGCTTTACAGGGTAGTAAGGTAATCAATCTATACTTAGGTGGTGTGAAGGCTTCAGCTTTCATTTGGCTTAGAGAATACGAAGGGCTAGGTTATTACAGCTTCCATCCATATGCCTTTGCTCTTAGATTAACATATTTTTCCATCAGTTACATAACTTTCTTCTTTCACCAGCTACCATATAGCATGCGTGGAGAAAGCTTGTGACAGATTAATTGGATCTTTGTGTCTGTATAATATCAGGGGCCATCGACTTCTTGGAGTCGGAGTTGCATTTACTTTGTTTGAACTCAGCTCACTACCCCCTCCAGTCATGCCATTACCTCCCTAGAATCCACTAGTGAAGGACAAGCAAGCTGTTTAGTCAGGAAGTACTGAAAATTTCAGCTCAAGTCACATAAAGTAGTTTTGTTGTGGAATCCACCCTGGTCACCTCTGCCTGTGTTTTTCTTTTCTTGCTGTGAATTTTATCATATAGGCTTTTTACAGTAAGATCCCAAACTTCTTAATGTAGGCTACAAAATAATAAGACCTGTGCTACAGATCCCCCCTACCACTCCCCATATGCATCCACTTGAAAAAAATGGCATTTATATCTGTTCTTGCCAAGGGTTCTATTTCCTTGGCTTCATAGGGTTAGACTAGCATCTGTAGTCTTATTGCTATTCATTAGGAGAAGGGTTATGGGTGGCTGTCCAGTGCTCTTTTTGCCATGGGAAGTCAACTGATTTTAACAGTGTCCATCTGTCACAGTAACTCAGAAAATGTCTCAGGTAAGGCTCCTTTCATGAGCAGACCTTTGCTTATTTTGACATCACATTGCTGTTCTTCAGACTTGAGCATTGCACTTGCTATGATGGACACTGGGAGTGGAAGTGAAAGCTCTTCCAAAAACATTGTCATTAAATTTAGTAGCTTGTGTGTGGTTGACACTTTCAATAGTATCAGGGTGTGACCCTTCCCCTCTTTTATTGGGAACATGTGATGGTTAGGGAGAATAAACCTTAGGCTAGACCCAGCCGTGACACTACTGAAAATAACAAGACTAAAAAGGTCAGGAGGATGATATTCAAGAAGCAGGAGAGGATGTGAGGGCGATCTGGCTGCGACATCTGTCACCCCATTGATCGCCAGGGTTGATTCGGCTGATATGACTGGCTAGGCGGGTGTACCCTTCCTCCCTCACCCCTCCATGTGCGTCCCTCCCGAAGCTGCGTGCAGGGTCGAAGAGGACGGTCTTCCCCGAATAGAGACGGACCCGTCTTCGATCGAGTGTGTATGTGTAGCTGCGCTCCCCCTGCAAGGACCCCCACACAAGCTCTCAAGAAGCAGGAGAAATTCAGTAGGTGGGACGGAAATACTTACTATTAACGAGTTTTCATAAGAAGAACACTCACAAGGCAGACGTGATTTTGCATTTCCCATAGCAGAGAGAATACTTGGAGCAGATTATTTGAGAGCTTTCTTTTTAAAAAAATTGTGATTAATAATGGTTTAAAAGATTATAAATGTACAGGGTATAGTTTTGTTTGTTTGTTTGTTCCTCTAGCGTTATCCCTGCGGCTCCGTGCCAGCACTATGAATCCACTGCTCATGGTGGTCATTTTTTTTTCCGTTTTATTGGATAGCACAGAGAAACTGAGAGAGGAGGGGAAGGTAGAGGAGGAGAGAAAAAGATAGACACGTGCAGAGCTGCTTCACTGCTTGTCAAGTGTCCTCCCTAAATGTGGGGTGTTGGGGGGGCTCAAACCCGGATCTTTGCATGGTTCCTTGCACTTAGCACTAAACTGGGTGCACCACTGCCGAGCTCCCTAAGGTAGTTTCACACCATGCCCACAACCAAAATTTACTGCCTCCTACCCCCCTCCCAATAACAACCATAATTCTCACAAAGTCTTAGAGACAGTTTGTTTACTTCTGTTCATTCATTCATTCATTCATTCATTTATTTTGGGGTGTGTGTGTGTGTGTGTGTGTGTTTTCAATTCTTGGAGCAGATTTTTAAAACTGCATCTCACACTTGTCTCAAACCATCATCCTTCTGCTCTCCTTCCTCACTCCACTGCTTGCCCTTGAACATGCCCAATGAATAGAAAGCTTTGAGAATTATTAAAACTGTCTGTCACTGACCATGAATTGCTACACAGCAAGTACCAACCTGAGATTTGCTTAAATAAGCTTCTACTCGCTTCACATGTGCAGGCATTGAGTTGATCAAGGTTTCACATTGAGGAAGTCTCAGCGCAGAAATCTGAACTACAGATCTTTCTGACTACGCTAACCTCGCTCTTTACTAATTGGAAGTCCAGATAGCGAGGAAAAGCACTTGTGAGTTTAACCAGAGAGTTACAGCTCCTCCTGGAGAAGGGCTTAGAGGATGTCAGCTGAGGGTCTGTTGAGCATATGTGGGGTACACATAGATCTCTCTTTTAGGGTGTCTTCCTCTTTTATATTTTACTAGTGATTTCATATTGATTTAAAAAATTACGAGGTAACAGGGGTACAACTCCCACCTTTTCCACCAGTCCTTCCATTGGAAGCTACAGCAATTCTGAGTTTGCGAATATGAGACAACTATTATTTCTACAACTATCTACCTATATCTTTATATGCTCCCCCCCTTCTCCCCTACCATCCCATCTTCTCTCCCTTTCCAAATCACACCTACACCCATTACTACATCCAAATGCCCCTCCCTTTTCCTCTTCTCTCTCTCCAGGTCCTGATGGAGTTGCAGTTCAGAGCCCTCTGGTCATAGTCCTCCTATCATTTCTCCCCCACTGGGAGTATGGACCAAAATTATTTTTAGGATACAGAAGCTTCTTTAATTGCTTCTCCACTGGACATGGGCATTGTCAGGTCGATCCATACCTCAGGGTGCATTCCCATTGGTCCTCATTATTTCATCTCTGGTAGTAGAGTCACAGAGCAGTAAGTGTAGTATAGGGGGTGACTTTGGGACCCCTTAAGAAAGGCACCATTTGTACACCTCACCTCAGCAGTGTGTGAATAAAAGGTGGTCTGAGTCAGGAAATGAAAGGGAAAATACTGAAGCCAGATTTATATTTCCCCTGGATTTATTTATTTTATTTTTTTTACTGTTCCTTTTATCCTCCCAGTGAACTCCACATCTTCTTAGCTTTTAGGGCACATCAAACCAAGTCTTAAGCCTGGGACAGTGTAAAGGACCTTCTTCTAGGTTTCAGAAGATAATGACACCAAGACAGCTGTAACTGTGTCTGAGTCACTTATCTACAATCTCTGCAGCTATATAGCGAACCTCATCATCTTTTTTTTTATTCACTACTGGCTGACAGGGAAGACTAAATAAGGAGAAACCGGTGAAAGTATTTCATAACGTCAAATGCCTCACATGGATGCGATTAGAAAAAAATTAAGAGATCACGGGCATTAGCTTCAGATGTGAGAAAATAGGTGCTATCCTTGCTCCTTTGACAAGTTCCTTGCCACTCCAGCACAATTTCAGAACAGAAGGAAATCTTCATCCACGCTCACACCCTCTATTTCTGATATGTGAACTAGTTTGAGACAGAAATGAACCCTGTCTCTCAAGAAACAGCTTTGCATCTCGTTTGCATTCAAATTTATTTATCTAGAGACAAAATTGTGCGTACTTTAATTCTACTCACAGCATATATAAGTAGATCGAATGAGGTGCTGATCCAGCAAAATAGCAAGTTGCCTTTTGCTTCCTTGAAACTGCTAATTTTACAAATGGCATCATGGTGAAATATGGCATGGAATAACTATTTTACTAGATTCTGTCAACACAGGCACATATGGTCTTGTCAGGGAATGACTCAAACATAATTCCAGGACTATAATTAAGCAGTTAAGATCCCCAAAGGAATATCTGAACATGAACAGAGTCAGATTTAGATTATGTTTTTGGTCACATTCTCTTAAGCTCCATTTTTAACATGTTTTCGGCAACATAACTGCTTTAATATTTTACTCTGAGAAATATGTCATTTTAGAACAGCAAACATTTGCATCCCAACTCTAATAGTACTTGATTTAACATTTTTATACATACTTAGAGTGTCATACATCATAGAATGTGTGGAGAACACTCATAGATACCGAGTTCTCTGTTCCTATGTAAATATTTAAGTTGATGCTTTCTCTCACCAAACCTGAACTTCTGGTCAATTTCACTGTCAATCAGTGTAAAGAAGGAAGTTAGCGGTCATTGTAGAATGAAACTACTACTCTCTCTCTCTCTTTCCTTATAACTCTCTCCCCATTTCTCTCCCTCAACAGTCTTTCAGGCTGAAGACAGGGACTATGTTCCATCCTTGTATGTAAGCCCTGCACTGGGTGTAAAGCTCAGTATATAAAATTAGTTGATTTAGAGATTTCTAGCCTGTCTTCAGCATATATGCCCAGGGATTCCCCTGGAGTCATTGTGGACTTGACTTTGAGTCCCAGTTGACTGATAACTCAGTGTGTTTACCTTAAAAACAAACAAACAAACAAATAACCACATCATCCCCAAGTAGAAATAGCTTACCTGCTCAATAGATAATGAAGTGGTAAAGATGATATGGCATATCCTAACAGTGAACTCTAATTAAGCCATTAAAAGGAATACTACAGTATGGATGGGCTTTAAAGTCTCTATACTGAATGAAAGAAAGCCTGAAAAAATAAAGAACATGTTTAGTACGGTTTCTTTGTAAGTATTGAGAACAGGGAAATCCAGAAAGACAGAGCAACTCAGTGGATTGTAAGGTAATGGGTTCATTGGGAGAAGTGGAGATGATAGCTACAGAGGATGGAGTGTTGGGTTGCATCGCGGGGGCGAGAGAAGAGACCAGGAACTCATGGCAGAGCGGGAACATAAATCTTTATTCATGCGGACGCCCCAGAATTGGCTGTGAGAACAGCAGTTTAGGCCACGTGGAGCTTGCAAAATGGCCACCTCCCACTATGCCCACCAGCCCTTCCCCGGGTTGGGTTACTGAAGAGAAAAGAGAGTGAAAGTGGGAACTGGAGAAGCTTTTATGGGAGAATTCTGGAAGTGGCAAGTCTGGACGGGATTGGCTAGGAAAGGGGGTGGAGAGAGGCAAAAGACATGTTGGGAAGGTGGAAGAGTACTTAGCAACTGTTGCAATGGTTTTAACTGAATTAGCAATACCCTGAGGGGATAACGTGGTGGAGATCTGTAAATAATACTTGCATGGAAATATAGTGGTTTGTGGGCCCTGTCAGTGTTTAACCACATCTGCACAATTTCCCAACAATGGAGTTTCTTTGAGGGGTGTTGACAATATCTTACACTGACTGTGGTAATGACTGCCCAGCTCTATAAAGGAATACATTAACAAACATTGAATTGCATACTTTAAACTGCTGCATTGTGTGATATAAGAATGATATCTCAAGAACTTGCAACTATAACCATTTCAAATGATTTTGGCATGCATTTCCATGTTCAGAAACATGGACTTGATGAGTAGATTCCAAGACCAGATCTCATTCCTAATTTTTTAAATAGTAATATGACAATGTTTTACAAGCTTTAATATTTCAGGGGTATAATTTCACACTCATACATAGTGATTGTAAGACGCCCCCCCAGTTCCTGTGCTCCACTCAACCACAATAATTCTCACAAAATCTGAGAGGCAGTTTGATTACCATGTTTTGCGAAGCTGCAAGACTTCTGTGCCACCCCCCACACTCCCCAGCCCAAGCTGCTATTTCTTAGCTTTAGATTGGGTATGCAGAACGGATTACCTCTTCTGGAAGAGAATTGAAGCCATGATGGAAGAAGAGAATCTAGAACTTTCTGTTTCAAGCTGTACTTATAGATAGCCACCATTTTCACTTGAGTGAGCCCTCTACCAAGAAGAGCAGTACCAGCTTCCTTCCATCATCAACCGTCCTCAGGTTTTTGCAAAGCCCAGAACTCATTCTTCTCTTGTGTGGCTTAATTCACCTGAATGTTTTTCTTTGACAATAATGGGGTGGGGGATGAGAGACTTTGTTAATGAAAACTACTCTATAAAATAATACTTTATACTTTATAGAGGAAATTATGAGATAAATTTCAAGAGGAAAAAGAAATAGACTTTTAAGCCTTGGTTTATCATGACAAACATAAAGTACTGGCCTATACATTTTATTCATTATTTCCTTTTTCTGTTTATTTGAAGGAGGAAAAGAAACTTTTTGGGGGGCCTACAGGGCTATTACTGGGGCTCGGTGCCTGCACTACTGCTCTTGGAGGCAAATTTTCCCTTTTGTTGCCCTTGTTATTTATCATTGTTGCTATTATTATTATTATTGTTATTGCTGTTATTATTGTTGGATAGGACAGAGAGAAATTGATAGAGGAAGGGAAGACAGAGGGGGGAGGGAAAGATAGACACCTGCAGACCTGCTTCACCGCCTGTGAAGTGATACCCCCTGCAGTTGGGGAGCTGGGGGCTCAAACCAGGATCATTACACTGGTCCTTGTGCTTCAAGCCATGTGTGCTTAGCCCATTCCACCACCACCCAGCCCCTAGAAACACTTTTATGTGACTTTAATCTTCAAGCAACTTCCAGTTGCTGATTTTTGAGTCAACTAGCCCAAAGCAGGAACATATTATGTTGACATCTTAAAAACATAATACTCATTTAATAAAGTGAATGGTGATTTTTTAGCCTTGTTAATATCTTTTGCTAAAATTTTATCAACTTGTGCACATTTCTATGAAGTTTACATTGTAATTGGAATTACAGTGGTATACTACAGGGGCCAGGCATTGATTCACCTGGTTAAGGGCACACACTACAAGTCTGCAAGGCTCCAGGTTCAAGACCCTGGTCCTCATCTGCAAAGACAAAGTTTCACAAGTGGTGAAATAGAGCTGCAGGTGTCTCTCTGTCTCTCTCCCTCTTATCTCCCTCTCCCCTCTCAATTCCTTTCTGTACCTATCCAATAATAAATAAATAAATAAATAAATAAATAAATAAATTTTTACAAAAGGTGTATCACAGACCCCAGATGCTGCACAGTTAATATGAATGTAACTCAACTAAAATAGTCATAAAAGTTGACTGTGATACAACATATTGAAAATGTTGGTGAGATTAAATTAAAACTTTTTTATTTCAATAAATCATAATCCATTTAAAACATTTTCCTAGCTTGATTTTCTGCATGTATCACCAACAATACTTATGCAATAAGTGTCATCATCTTATGTCTTTGAATTTTAGCATAACATGCTTTTTCTTTTCGTTTCTTTCTTTCCTTCTTTCTTTCTTTTTTGGTGACTGGGAAACTAGCTCAGCTGATTGAGCACAGGACTTGAATGCCTGGTGTTGTGGTTTGATCCCTGGCTTTGCATATACCAGAGTGATGTTCTGGTTTCTCTTTCTTTTCTTTTTTTTTTTTTCCTCTCTCTTTCTTAATTAACCTCTCATGGAATTGGACATTTCTTGTATAAAATAAATATGTCTTAAATAGGATTTTTTGAACAAGTGTTTAAAAATTAGTTCAAAAAACAAACAACCAAAAATTAGTTTACCAAAACTTAAAAAAAAATCCATATACATTTGAAGAGTTCTTGTCAACTATTTTTTCAGTGTCCTAAAGGTGCCCAGAAGGGTATGATTTTTAAAAACAACTAGTCTATTAATTTGCTTTTGGTTGTAAAGAACAATTCTGTGAACAGCATGGGGGAGAAATAAAAAGCCAAATACCTTGTTTACATGTGTAGCGTCCTATAATTAGATTCATGACTAAGAAGAAATGAATGCCTTGAGGGACTAAAATTCCTTTGACTGCATCATTGCAACGGTGAGATGTGCTACGGAAGGAGACACTCAAGTGCTGTGCGGATACATGTCAGGGGCCTCTGACCTCCTGTGGGAAGTCATGTTTAAACTGAGACTTGCTGGCGAGTAGAAACTAGGAGCAGGAGAACTAAGGAGAGAGGCCCTGCCTAGGCAATTTCTGAAAAGGGAGGGGGAAAGTGGTAGGAGGATATAGAAATGAAGACAGTCTGGAGAGTGGTGTTTGGGGTGGGGAGAATCAGAAAGTGAGTTATAAGGATTAAAGGTGCAGCTGTAAGAATGGCAGGGCAGCAGGGAGGCAGATCAGCAAGCTGGAGGCAGCTGGA
Organism: Erinaceus europaeus; assembly: GCF_950295315.1. Taxonomy (NCBI): domain Eukaryota; kingdom Metazoa; phylum Chordata; class Mammalia; order Eulipotyphla; family Erinaceidae; genus Erinaceus; species Erinaceus europaeus. Next base: position 25,999,365 of record NC_080185.1, read on the forward strand.
GATAGCTGTGGACTCCTGAGAAAATGTCAAGAGCTAAGTCTGTCATCTGGGAAGTTTGGGTAAGCAGAATGACTCATTGCCCAGTTATTGCCACAAATCCAGAGTTTTTTTTTTTTTTTTTTTTAAACAAGGGAATGGAGAAGACTGACTGTGGACATATGCTCCTATTTCTACTTCAACAAGCACCAGAGGATCTAGATGACAGAAAGCAGAAGGCCTGAGTTAGAAGGGGCTTAGGAGAAATGGAGTATAACCAAAAATAGTGAATTTAAATCACTTTACGGGGGACAGTAATGATTTACAAGACTATTGTTTTCATATAAGTGCAATTGCTTAACTCCCCTTGATAGATGCTTGTGTGCCATCCCATCACCACGTGCTCCTACACTGCTTTCCCAATGCCCTTTGAGGGTCCTGGGCTGTGCTGCAAAAGGCCTCAACTAGTTATACATTTCACCCTATGAGTCCCCCTCCTTTTTTTTAATTCTTAAATTCTACCTGTGGGTGAGATAATCTGGCATTTGTCCTTCTTCTGATTTATCTCACTTAACACGGTTCTTTCAAGTTCTACTCAGGATGTAGTAAAAGATATTTCATCATTTCTTACAAATCTTTTGTATATACGTATGCCACAACTTTCTTAATGGATCAGCTCTTGTTGAATATTTGGGGCTGTTTCCAAATTTGGGTGATTACAGGCTCAGCACTTGTGGAAAACAGCCTAGAGGCTCCTCAGAACATTAGAAATGCATTTACCATGTGACCCTGCAATTCCTTTCCTAGGAATTTATCCAACAAGCACAGAAACACCTATCCGAGGAGATCTATATACACTTACGTTTAGTGCAACCTTTGCTTCTCAGCTAAGGACAGTAGTGATTACTTTATTATTATTATTTTTACCACAGTACTACACAGCTTTTATTTATTGTCATGAGGTCCATACTGGGCCTTTTAGCTGGACCTTAGGAACCTCAGGATTGGAAGTCTTTCTGGTTAATCATTGTGCTTTCTCCCTCATCCAATGGATTGCTAAAACTTGGGAAGTGGTAACTATGAGCCCTCTCTGCTCCACATGTTTTTATTCATTTACTAAATCTTCAGAACCTTTTGAAGTAGAAACTATTATGATTTTTCAGATGAGGCACATGGCTTGTATGTGATCACATGTCTCACTCTTCTTGGTGTCATAAACCTTGGGCATAGTCACTTACGTGTAACTCTAATTCAGTTCTAGTGCTGGGCCATGGAATTTGGTCAGCGTTGCTTGCCTGAAGACCTAGATGTCACAGATTCAATCTCCAGCACTTCCATATACCAGAGCTGATTGGTATTCTGGCACCTTCTTTTTTCCTCCCCTTTTGTTGCCCTTGGTGTTTATTATTGTTGTTATTGCTGTCCTTGTTGCTGGATAGGACAGAGAGAAATGGAGGGAGGAGGGGGAGACAGAGAGGGGAACAGAAAGATAGACACTTGAAGACCTGCTTCACTACCTGTGAAGTGACACCCCCCCCCCCCGCAGGTGGGGAGCCAGGAGCTCAAACCAGGCTCCTTATGCTGTATGTGTGCTTTGGGCCAAGTGTGCTTAATCCTCTGTGCTATGCTCGGCCCCGCTCTTGCTCCTTCTTTTTGTCATAGATACAAACAAATAAATCTCTGAACAAAGCATGCGGCTGATTAGTGGCAAATTGAAGAATGGAACACACATTTCCTCTCTCCACCAGTGTAGCTTCACTTTCTTCTTGTTTTTAATCTTATTTATTTATTATTGGATAAAGACATAGAGACATTGAGAGGGAAAAGGAGATAGAGAGGGAGAGAGAGACAGAGAGACACCTGCAATCCTACTTCACCACTCTCGAAGCTTTCTCCTTGCAGGTGGGGACCGGGGACTTAAACCCGGGTCCTTGGGCACTCTAGTGTGTGCGCTTAACCAGGTGCATTACCTCCTGGCACCATGTCACTTTCTAATCTGCTCTTAACCCAGTGTGCTACTGCCTGGACCCCACCTTTTCTCTCTCTCTCTCTCTCTCTCTCTCTCTCTCTCTCTCTCTGTCTCTCTCTTTTTAAGGATGGCTACATCCAAAGGGTGTTTAATCTCCTACTATTACTGTGTTGCTGTCAACACAGTAATAGTAGGAGATTAAACACCCTTTGGATGCCTTTGGATGCCTTTGGATGCCTTTGGATGTAGCCATCACACTGGGTTAAGAGCAGATAGTGTGAAGCACAAGGGTCCTGGTTTGAGCCCTTTGCTTCTCACCTTCAGGGGGGGGTCACTTCTCAAGCTGTGAAGCAGGTCTGCAGGTGTCTATCTCCCCTCCCACCCGTCTTCCCCTCCTCTCTTGATTGCTCTCTGTCTTATCCAACAGTAACAACAACAACAATAGCTACAACAATAATAACAACAATGATGGGAAAAAAGATGTCTGCCAAGAGCAGTTGATTCATTGTGCAGCACAGAGCCTCAGTGATAACCCTTAAGGCAAAAAACAAACAAAAAAACCTAGTATAGGAGACAAAGTATGAAAAGACAATACTGGGGAGTAGATTTCAATGGCATTGAGTAAACCTGCTGTCAGGAGTTTGTTTCAAGGAAGATCTGATTGGAAAGAGAAACACATCATGACTTCATCATTTCAAAGCAATTTCATGCTTCGCTTCAGTTTTCTACATTCCTATCTTCTGAACACTTCTGAGGCCCATACTCAGGTCTCATCTTCAGCCTGAAATTTCGTGTAATGGGTTCAGCCTGAAGTCTCCTGTGACGGGTTGCCATGAGAGGGCGCTCTGGGAGTAAGTTAGGGAGCCACCCCATCATCATTCAGTTCTTCTATTACATTTAAGTTGAAAGGACTCCAAGACAATTTAAAATAAAAAGTATAATGGAATAAGATTAATATTCAATATTGAAAAGCTAAGGGAAATCTAATAGATACATTGATTTTTGCAGCAACTAGTACAGTTATCAGCAATCTACAGTGGCTCGGGGATCCTTAGCTGGTAACAAGTATGTTCAACTTTCTCCACTGAAGTAGGAGATGGCATGAGATGGGAAAGGATAGATCTCTCAGTGTCTTTGTCTGGTGTCTGGTGGGTGGCTAAATTTAGCATGTAAAGATTTCAAATGGCATCTGGTAATTTCTTTGGGAATTTGTTTACAGGATGCAGGATTGTTTCCTTTCCCAGTGTCAATGAGATAAAATTGACATGTAACAGCATGCAGGTTTTCATCTAATGTGTATTCTTAGTGATTTAACAGTGGTTTACAAAATTAAACAATGTCAGGGGAATAGTTTCACACTCACAGAGGCGTGTATGTGAGTCACCACATCCTCCATCAAAATCCTATGCACTACCCCTCTACCATCACCCCTGACCATCATAATTCTCACACAAGCTAGGAGACAGTTTAGTTCCCTTTTCCCTCATTTGTTATAGCTATCCATATTTCATATATCCATTTGTCACCTAATCCATTTGTCACCGATTTACTTATTTCACTTTGCATAATCACTTCCACTTTGTCTGTGTTGTCCTATAGATGACTGTATTTTCTTTTGTAATTACAAAGTAGATTTCTATTGAATATGTATAAAGGTTTCTTTTTTGCAAATTCTTCTTTTATTATGTCTATTTATTAGATAGTGACAGCCAGAAATCGAGAGGAAGGGGTAGACAGAGTGCAAGAGAGACAGAAAGATATCTGCAGCACTGCTTCCCCATTCATGAAGCCTTCCTCCTGCAGGTGAGGACTGGTGGCTTGAATCCGGGTCCTTGCATAATGTAGCATGTACACTCAACCAGATGCACGACCACCTGGTCCCCTATCCCATATCTTCCTTATCTACTTGTTTGTTGATGGGCATTTAGGTTGCTTCCGCACCTTGACTACTGTAAATAAAGCATCTATGAATGTAAGGTTGTATGTGTTGCTCTGAATTAGTGTTTGTATGTCCCTTGGATATATCCCTAAGAGTGGTAGTGCTATATATAAGGTATTTTCATTTTTAATATTTATTTATTTTCCATTTTGTTTCCCTTGTTGTTTGACATTGTTGTGGTTATTGATGTTGTTGTTGCTGGATAGGACAGAGAGAAATGGAGAGAGGAGGGGAAGTCAGAGAGGGGAGAGAAAGACAGACACCTGCAGACCTGCTTTACCGCCTGTGAAGCGACTCCCCTGCAGGTGGGGGCCGGGGTCACTAACCGGGATCCTTACTCGGGTCCCTGTGCTTTGTGCCACGTGCGCTTAACCCGCTGCGCCACCACCGGCCTCCCGGTATTTTCATTTTTATTTCAAGCACTCTCTGCACTATTTACCATTGGGTGGGCACCAGTTTGCATTCCCTCCAACAGTGTACCACAGTTCCTTTTACTCCACATTCTAACCAATGCTTGGCATCTTCTTCTTTGTTGATATAGGTCCTCCTCACACATGTGAGCCACAAATCAATAAGGTTTTAATTTGCATTTCTCTAATGATCAATGATGGGGAGCATTTTTTTTCATATGTGTGGGCTGGCAGAATGTCATCTATTCTGAACTTTAGCTCATTTATTAAATAGTGTGTAAGTTTTTTTAGTTTGTGCAATGTGATGATTTGATACACATTCATATAGTGAAAAGATCAACACTAAAGGTTAATGTGCCCATTATCTTGTATAGTATAGTGTGTGTGTGTGTGTGTGTGTGTGTGTATGCATGCTCATGTGTGTGTAGAGGACATGCAACATTTACTCCCTTGTCTTTCAATGGTATAATTCAGTATTTGTCATCTGTAGTCATCATCCTGTACATAGCATCCCCTGAAATACTTCCTGTGCTCTTTGACCAACATACCACCATATCTGCTGTATCCTCAGCCACTGGCAACCACTATCCTAGCCTCTCTTCCTATCTATTCACTTTTTTATTAGATTCCAAATTAAATGAAATCATAATATTTCAGTTGGCCTGGATCTTTCTTTAGCTGTCTGGAGGCTCAAAGCCATGAAGCCCACTCCTCAGCCAGAGAATCAAGCATCCATTGACAAGGGCTTGCTTTGTACAGGCACTATGCTAAGATTTTTTCATGTGTCATCTTATCTTGTCCTCTCTTACCATGACCTAAATCAGGTAGGAACTCTTACTTCAATTTACAGAAGAAGACACTGGAACTCAGCAAAGTGAAATTTACTGGTTGATGTTGTCTTAAGTTCTAGACTTGAGTCCTGTGAGCCTTGCAACTATGCCCTTATGCCAAGCACATCTGCTCACCTTGCGAAGTCTCCTGTTGCAAGACAGGAATTATAGTAGTGCCTATTTTGTGGAAGGGCCATATGGTTTCAGTGATGGGGTATGTATAGACTCACTGACAATAGCAAATGCTCTATAAATGGTAGCTATTATGAGCAAAGACCAGAAACATTGTCTTCAGCCAGGATGAGGGGTAACAGGAGGGTGATTGATTTCTTTTTAAAAATAAATTTGTTAGTGATTTACAAGGTTGTCAGATAATAGTATAATTCCATGCCACTCCCATTATCAAAGTTCTGTGACCTCCACTTCTCCAAGGATAACCACCATAGTTCACCCAGGAGGGTGATTTCCATCAAGGGGAGGTTTGGGCTCAGAATTTATTATATTCCGACTACAAAAAAAAAAAATCACACTTTCAGATAGCCAAACTGAAGGTGCCCTTCTCCAAGTGAATGATAGTCATAATTTTCAAGGAGTCAGAGAAGGCTACGGCTTAAGAGCAGTGTGAGAAGTAGAAGACCAGGTGTCTGTGCTAGTCAGAGGTATGTGACTGACATACATCTGTGCAGATGACTTCAATTGTGCATGGTGGTTTCTCACACCTTCCCTGTATGGTAACTACATCTACCTCTCTATACATTGGTTTCCTCATCTATAAACTGGAAATAGTAGGCATACCATCAAAGTATAAACCCCTAGTGTTATATAACGATGTTACTGGGGAAAAAGACGGGAACTTAGCCATGTTAGAATACTGAGCACAGGGCAGACATGAAGTGTCTCAAGAAGCACCAACGATTGGCATTCCACGCCTATGTGCTGAATGCGGCAGGAGGAAGCTGAGCAGGGAAAGGACCAGGGAGGATGAGTAGAAGGTTTGCTGAAACAATCCCAAGTGATGCTACTTTAAAGCAACTTCTGCAAATATTGTCTCAGTTAATTAAAAGAAGCTCCACATTCTTTTTTTTTCTTTTCAAATTTATTTTGTGGCACAGCTCTTAATGAGCTTTTAGAAGACTATAGAGATTTTGATCCAATTAAAAGCTATCCTCTAAGAAATCAACATCCGACAGTCACACTGTACTCTTTGGGGCATTTTCCTGGAAATGATTGCAATATGATATTTGTATCTAATGAAAATGGTGAGTTTTCAGTAATTCTTAGATTAGCTGGGGTTTAACTGGTAAGGCACAGCTTGCACATTTAATCTAGTTTAGGATAACTTCATTTACTCGATGGTCCTTGAGGGTTTGATTATGGGATGAACAGCATCACCAATGAGCTGTGAGTCAGGGTTTAAAGAACAGAATCTCTTGGTCTGGGAATGGATTGAGCTTCTGTAAAATCATAACCACTGCACAGTGACCCCTTGACCCCTAGATCAACCCCACAAGAATTTTACATTTTTACTCTATCCATCTTTATTCCCTGTTGTCAAACATATGATGCTGGTGGCAACTGCCTAATTCAAACACACACAGAATTCTCTCTACATTCTTATTTTCTATTCCAGGATACTATCTGGATTTTGTTTATATGTTCATTTTTTATTTTTTATTTATAAAAAGGAAACATTGACAAAACCATAGGATAAGAGGGTTACAACTTCACACAATTCCCACCACCAGAACTCTGTATCCCATCCCATCCTCTGATAGCTTTCCTATTCTTTAACCCTCTGGGAGTATGAACCCAAGATCATTGTGGGATGCAGAAGGCTGAAGGTCTGGCTTCTGTAATTGCTTCCCCTCTGAACATGGGCATTGACAAGTCGATCCATACTCCCAGCATGTCTCTCTCTTTCCCAAGTGGGGAAGGGCTCTGGGGAAGCTGAGCTCCAAGACACATTAATGGGGTTGTCTGTCCAGGGAAGTCTGATAGGCATCATGCTAGCATCTGGGACCTGGTGGTTGACAAGAGCCAAACAAATTGTTGACCAATCATGGACATAAGGGCTGGAATTGTGCAGATAAAGAGTTGGGGGGGGGGTCCTCCATTTTGTAGATAGCAAGTAGGCATATTTTTGTTAAATTCCAAAGGGTCTGTGGCTATACTAGTTTTTTTTTTTCCCTGAGCCTGAATTCTGATATGCCAGTGGATCGAAATTATTGTCTGGGGAGATGATGTCATGGCTGGAGAAAGGACCAGAAAGCAAATTATGGGCGCCAGATCACATCAATTCGATGGGGTTTACAGTCAACAATATTTATACCCTTCCCCAGGGAGTCGCGAGGTAGCACAGCGGGTTAAGCGCAGGTGGCGTAAAGTGCCAAGAACCTACGTAAGGATCCTGGTTCGATCCCTGGCTCCCCACCTTCAGGGGAGTCGCTTCATAGGCAGTGAAGCAGGTCTGCAGGTATCTGTCTTTCTCCCCTCCTCTCTGTCTTCCCCATCTCTCTCCATTTCTCTCTGTCCTATCCAACAATGTCATCAGTAACAACAATAATAATAACTACAACAATAAAACAACAAGGGAAACAAAAAGGGAATAAATAAATATTAATATATATATACATATATATATATATATATATATATATATATATATATATATATGACACACATACCCCTTTCCCACATTAGGGAGCTACTCTCTTCCCTGATCCAGATTTCTGATTTTTATGCTTTTTAATGATGTTTTGTCACCCCTTTTAAAAAAAACAACTAGTATTAATAATCAGCTGTTTTCAAAACATATTTATTTATTTAGTTTTGAATAGAGACAGAGGGAAATTGAGAGTGGAATGGGGAAACAGAGAGGGAGAAAGAAAGATAGATACCTACAGCACTGTTTCACTGCTTGTCTTTCTTTTTTTCAATATTTTTATTATATATTGAGATAGAGAAGGAGAGAGACAGAGAGAAACCTGCATCACTGCTTCACCACTCCTGGAGCTTCCCCCCTGTGGGCGAGGACCAGAGGCTTGAATCCATGTTCTTGCACACTGTAATGTGTGCACTTAACCAAGTGTGCCACGACCGGGTCCTTGTTTAACAGTTTGTGAAGGTTTCTCCCTGCACTTGAGGTCTGGGGACTTGAACCTGCATCCTTGTGTACTGTAATGTGTACATTCTACTAAGTGTGCCACTTCCCAGCCTCCCAGACAAATGGCTCTATGTAGCTTTTCTCAAAGGTAAAATGTTTTTGAAAGCTGCCCATTGTCAAGGAAGATCCAGAAAAACAAAAATACCCACTCTGCTTTCCTTAAGATAACTTTCAAAAAAGACTTAGGTCTTTCAATTCATCTTCGCTTACTCCTCCTCTAGTCCTCCCAGCTTAGCAGGTAAATACATATATTGATTGATTGTGATGTTTATTTTTACAGCCACTCTCTTCGGTGTGAGTGGAATGGATAATTCACTAGAGATGTGATTTGCATTTTGAATGCATGCATTGTTGTATCCAGAGACCAGTGTTCATTTCATAAGCTCAGTATTCAATGTCAATTTTTCATAGCAGCTATAGGATAATTTGGTTGCAATTGCTTTTGATGCTCTGCACATTGTGGTATCTTGATCTACTAAATAGCTAGACTCTGGTCAACACTGTGTCATTTCTTTCACTGGAAAATGAATATTGTGACACTTACATGGCTTCTGGCACAATGGAGTTTCTAACCCACCCGGAATATATTGCACCAAAACTTGAGAAATGAGTCTAGCGATTGTTCCCTACAAACTAGGATTTTATTAAATGGTGGTTGAATAGGGTGAACTAATTGTCTGTATCCAGCTCTGCCACAGCTGGTGGAAAATGAAAGACTGAGACATACCATCTTTTGAGTTCCATCCTAATAGACCATTTTCAACAAGCGCTATAGCCACTGGCTGTCCTTATCTCTTTACCAAGATCCATTTATTTCATAAAAAGCTTCAGGAGAAGGAAGAATCACTGGCACAACAGAAGAAAGGACATAGAGCAACAGCCTAAAGTGAAATACTTGAAAAGTGATATTTAAAGTTCATTAGATAAAAGTAGGCTAAAACCCAACCCATCAAAAATAGATTCGATTTTCTCCTCTTTTTTTTTCTCAACCAGGTAGATGGTGACATATCATCAGCACATAGTTGTCACAGAATGTTCTCATAGACCCTCAGCGCTATTCTAAACACTGTGAACACCCCTGTTCAGAGAGCTTTCAATCTAGTTGAATAAACATCACAAGTGCATGTGAATTGGAGCTGTTGTCTTCAGGATTATTTTGATTAAAACAGGACTATTCGACCAGTAAAGAGCCAACAGCACTGTTTTAGAAATGGACAAGGAAGTTTAAGAGCTGTTCTTTCAAGCTACCCTAGCCTTCTGCTTGGAAATTTCTCTAAATATAAAGGCACACAGTTCTGCCAGCACAGGTAAAATTAGAATGTCTCCTTTTTGAGGGTGGTGACTTTGTTATGCCCACTCCTAGCTTCTCAGCACCAAGAATAATGTCTACCTTAGAATTGATTTTCAACATTCTTACATGTCGGGAAATTGTGAGGAGCCTCACAAAGCACCTTGCATTCCTGATAATATGGCCATTAGATAAAAAGAAAGGGGGAGATGTCAGGAAATTATGAGGATGTGGTTGAGCTAGGCAGGGCTTGACCTGAGAAATGCGTCTATCCTGTCAGTCTCTCTCTCTGCCAAGAGATTGAGCAAGGAGGGACAGGAGTAACCCCAAAAGTTTGCCCCGTCTATCAAACTCTCTGCCTCACAAAGCACCTTGCATTCCTTATACTATGGCCATTAGATAAAAAGAAAGGGGGAGATGCTGGGAAATTGTGAGGAGCCTCACAAAGCACCCTGCATTTCTGATACTATGGACTATCTACATAATCATTGTTCTGCCTGAAAGATCCCCACCCATTCCATTCCTTTGATCTATCTTCTTTCTACCCCCAAGACCCTCCCTGCCTGCAGCGTAGTATTAATCCTACCAGTTAAAACCCTCACAACAGTTGCTAAGGAAGTTTCTACCTTCCCAGCCCCCTTTTGACTTTCTCTGCCCCTTTCCTAGCCATTTCCGTTTCTCACTTGCCACTTCCAGGTCTGCCCTTTAAAAGCCTTGGCTCTCTGATCAATAAAGATAATTGCATTGCCTCGCTGCCATGTGTTTGGTTTCTGAGTCATCTCCCTCGAGTTGCTGAGTGAGTAGCAGACCAGGCTGGCTCCGGTCAAGTTCTCTCCAACCAGAGAGTACACACCCAGGAAGAGGCACCCCCATGCTAGCCTAGCACTTACACCCCTTTGAATAATGTACCCTTAAATTAATGAATTTTAAACTTCTGTGACAGATGTTATATGAATAATCATCTTCAATTTTAGCTTGTCCATTTAAAACAGAGTTAAAAAAAAAAAACAGAGTTAAAAGCTGGCTTATAGGCAGCTCAGCCCTGGCTGTGATGCTGTGGAATGAACCTGAAACTTGGGAGTCTCAGGCATGAAATTATTTTTTGTACAACCACTGTGTTATCTCCCCAGCATGAAATGCAGTTCATATAATGTACAATTGAACCATTTAAAGCATGAATGAGTTCTTTTTAAAATATATTCTCAGTCACTGTTGATTCCAGAACAGTTGTAATACCCCCTAAAAAGAAGACTGTACTTGGGAGCTGGGCGGTAGCACAGTGGGTTAAGCACAGGCGGCACAAAGCACAAGGACCGGTGTAAGGATCAGTGTAATTTGTTCAAGCCCCTGGCTCCCTACCTGCAGGGAGTCATTTCACAAGCAGTGTAGCAGGTCTGCAGGTGTCTGTCTTTCTCTCTCCCTCTCTGTCTTCCCCTCCTCTCTCCATTTCTCTCTTTCCTATCCAACAACAGCATCAATAACAACAACAACAACAACAATAACAAACAAGGGCAACAAAAGGGAATAAATAAATAAACATTAAAAAAAGAAGACTGTACCCATTAGTAGACACTCTTATTTTCATCTCCTCCAGCCTCTAGCAGTCACTCATTTGCTTTCTGTCTGTGCCTAACTAGAACATTCCCTGTAACTAGAATTATTTTAACATGTGATCTTTTATTGCCAACTTCTTTCACTTAGCTAGAGGTTCCCAAGGTTCATCAGTGTTGTAGCATTTATCAGTCTCCCATTTCTTGTGGTTGAACAATATTCCCTTGCATGGCTTTGCCTCATTTTGTTTATCCATTCATCTCTTGATAGACATTTCAGTTGTTTCCACTCCTTGGATATTATGAATCATGCTTTTTAAATGTCTGTACCCCAATTTGGGGGTGGTGAACACATGGTTTTATTTTCCTTGGGTGTATACCTAGGAGTAAAATCATGGGACCATGGGATGATTTCATATTTAGGTTTGGGGACTGTCATTCTTTGCCTTTTTCTGTTTCCGGCAATGGTGCTCAAAGATTCCCATTTCTCCACGTTTTCTCAATACTTGCTATTATCTGTGTTTGGACTATATTGCTTAAAGGCTTCAGTTGCTTTTGATTTTCATCAGAAATGCCCCTGAAACAATACAGTATTTTCTGTCTTTTCTTTAATTTGAAGTGGGTGGGGGATTGTTTATTTTCTCATTGAGAAAATTAAAAAGAGGGGCCAAGCGGTGGCACACTTCGTGAAGTACACACACTATGGTGTGCAAGGACCCAGGTTCAAGCCCCTGGCTCCCCACTGGCAGGGGTAAGCTTCATGAATGGTGAAGTAGAGCTGCAGGTGTCTCTCTGTCTCTATCACCCCCTCCCCTCTCATTTTTTCTCTCTCCAATAATAAATTTTAAAAAGTAAAAAATATATACATATACATAATTAAAAAGAGAACTGAGGACCTATTAAACTAGATTTTAGCACTTTTCTTATTCAGACTATAGTGGTCATAAGCACATACACACTGGGTTTCATGATAGCAGGGAGATTTGCCTAAATCTGCCACTGGACAATTTCTGCAGAAATAGTGTCTGTAGCAATATGTTACATTTGAAACCACATTTTGTGTGTGTTCAACTTTTACACAGATCTTGAGAAAATGAAATTGAATTTTATGCCTCTTTAATTTGATTTGAGACCATGACCATGCCACTTCTATAGTAATTACAAGAATGTATCCAATATATGACTTTCATCTTATAGTAATTATGACCATTTATCATTTATAGTGCACATCATTTAGAACACCATAAGTCACATTTCATGCTAATCATTTTTTTGCCTGAAAATAAAGGGTTCCATTGTACCAATCCAAGAACAATGACAGGGAGGGAAAAGAAAATCAATTGATACATCACATCAAAGAGCAGATCAAAATGAAAATGTCAAGCAGATGCCAGAAACTCTCATCAATTACAAATTGTGAACTCACCCACAAATTTATTTTTAGACAAATAAAATATCTTGACGTCTCATTGCAAACGCTACTTCAAAGATGATTTGGTGACAGCATTTTCCCCCAAAGCTTTGCTATCTTCACACGCCAGCAACTTTTAATGTAGGCAGGGCTCCATGGGGCCTAAGATGAAGCCACCAATGTAGACTTTGAGATCTGATCCTTTATTGAGGGACAGGAAGCCCATTTTCTGGTGATTTGCTTCCTGCCTCCTTCCTTGGGGACCAACTGAAGAATTAAAAGTCGTGCTTATTTCTAAAGCTATATGCAGAGAAAGGCATTTAACAACTGCTTTTCCTGATGCCATGAGAAAATAAAAGAACTTCAGATGTGAAAAAAAGCAGGACCTGCAGCTAGCTCTTCCATTTCTCTCATATTTTCTATCTTCCTTCTGCTTCTTTCTCCTCCCTCCCTTCCTTCCTTCCTTCCTTTCTTCCTTCCTTCCTTCCTTCCTTCCTTCCTTCCTTCCTTCCTTCCTTCTTTCCTTCCTTCCTTCCTTCCATCCTTTCTTCCTTTTTACCTCCAGGGTTATTGCTGTGGCTAAGCTCAGTGCCTGCACTACAAATCCACTGTTCTTTGTTCCATTGTTGTTGTTGCTGCTGTTCTCGGTGTTCTTGGATAGGACAGAGAGAAATTGAGAGAGGAAGGGAAGACAGTGGAAGACAAAGACACATGCAGATCTGCTTCACCACTTATGAAGTGATCCCCTGCAGGTGGGGAGCTGTGCGGGGTGGGGGGGGGGCTCAAACTGGGATTCTTGAGCACTTTGCACTATATGCGCTTGGCCCATTGTGCTACTGCCCTGCTGCCCTTTTTAATTTTTAATTATCTTCATTTATTTATTGGATAGAGAAGTCAGAAATTGAGAGGGGATGGGGAGATTAAGAGAAGAGAGACAGAGAGACCGGCATTACTGCTTCACCATTCACAAAGCTTTCCCCCTGCCAATGGGGACTGTGGTCTCAAACCCGGGTCCTAGTGCACTGTAGCATGTACACTCAACCAGGTGGGCCACTGCCTGGCCTCCTCTCACTCGTATTTTCTCATCACACAATAAGTTTCTCTCTTTCTGCTCCTTTATGTGTAATATCTATTCTCTTTTCTTCAGTTGTTGAAAGTAATGCATTAGGAAACAAACTCAAAAGCTCAGAGAATACTTTAAAAAAGAGAAAGAGAGAACAGAAAGCATTTGCTGTCCTATGTCCCAGAGAGCACCATTTTGGCTTAACTTTTTTTTTGCAGTTTTGTTTCTTCACTTGCTTTTATTTATGCATTGTTGCAGATAATTCCTGACCACCTAATGTGTATCCTACAGCTTTTTATGTAATGAACTATATATAAACATGGTCCTAACACCTCTTTTCCTTTACTTCTTCTCTTTCTTCCCTTCCTTTCTTCTCCTCCTTCTCTTCCTCATCCCTCCTTCTCCCTCCTCCTCCTTCTTCTCTTCTCATCTCCTCTCTCTATTTTTTTAACCAAAGCACTGTTCAGCTTTGGTTTATGGTAGTGATGGGGACTGAATATGGGACATTGGAACCTCAGGCACGAAAGTTTTTATGAATGGACATTATGTTATCTATGACTCCTCCTCCAGTCAAAGCTTCTTGCATGCACAATTCCACTGCTCCCAGCAGAATCCTCCCCTTTTCCAGACAAAGGCTGAGAGTCAAAGAGAGAGAGGGATGGAGGAAGAAGGAGAGACATGTCAGCACTGCTTCACCTCTGCATGGCGCTCCCATGTGGTGGCCCAGGCCATGAATCTGGATTCTCAGACGTGGCAAAGTTTGGACTCTGCCTAGTGAGCTATCTCCAAGTCACCTAATTTTCATTTTTAACAATTATGTTTATAATTATTGTTATAATACCTATCTCTACTCCTAGACTGTATTGCAGTGTCATCTTCATACTGTTATCATTTGTGTTCCATTGGCTGTTCTTCGTAAATCATACTGTAATGGTTACCTAATACTTCTACCATAATTTACTCTCTCTTTGGTATTGGTTATTTAAGATTTTTGCTATTGTACTTATTGTAGTGTTTGGACAGCACGTTGAGTAGGATAAACATTTCCATGACTTTCCTTATATTGACCAAACTGCCCTCCAGGAAAGGACTACCAGGGTAATCAATTGCTTCCTGTGAGTGAACGTTTCTCCAGTGCAGTGAAAGAGAGGTACAAAATGGCAGACTTCAGGAAGTAGAAGACTTAAATTAAGTAACACTTAGAAGAACCCAGCTTAGTAGCATTGTGGTTTGGAGTGAGGAATAGACAGTGTCTCTAGTTACTTATTTACATAATTTTCAGAGCTTAAAGTGAGCTAGAGACGTGGTGTTGGCATACAGAGAAGGAATGCCACTATTTATTGCCTATTAGGTATCGGAACACTAATTAGGTTGCTGCAAGTGATACGGAGATGAGGTAAACACTGTTCTTGTCCAAATAGGTTAACCCACAGTAAGAAAAGTAAATGTAGGCGTTGCATTCTGAAAAATCAGTTCTGATTTTTTTTTCTACTAATGTCAACAGTGACTCTGGGGAAGGTACATCATTTCCTTGACCTTTAGTATTCTCATCTGCTAAACAGTCTTATTGATGGAGTTACTGTAGGAAGGAAGTGAGAAGGTCTCCTCTCCCTCTCCCTCTCTCTCTCCCTCTCCCCACTTCTCTCTCTCTCTCTCTCTCTCTCTCTCTCTATTTCTCTCATGTTTAACAGAGAGCCCCCTCCACCCCTACCCTCACCCCCTGCATAGCACAGCTGCTCTCAGGAAAAGATGGCTGTATCTACTTTATTAGTGATTTTTTTTCTTTCTATTATCTAAGGATTTTGTGATGATTGAAAGAAATAAATGAAAAAGCATAACGAGAAAACATCCAGCTTAGATACAGTAATAACATAGACAGCACTTCCCAAGAACAAGGCTATATATCTTAATTGAGTTAAGTCAGTCACAAGAGTCCAACAGAGGAGGAGGAAGATAGCTCCCCAGTATAACCTGCATATTGCCATTCAAGAGCTCCTGGATTGAGCCCAAGCTCCACAGGGGAGCACCAAAATTATCAGAGGAAGCACCTTGGATAGGGGAGTGGTACTGTTCTGCCTTTGTACTTTGGGCTCCTTATCTTTTTTTTTTTTTAAGAGGGGTGCAACTCTTATGTGGATATATTTTTTAAAATTTTATTTATAAAAAGGAAACATTGACTAAACCATAGGATAAGAGAGGTACAACTTCACACGATTCCCACCACCAGAATTCTATATCCCATCCCCTCCCCCTGATAGCTTTCCTATTCCTTAGCCCTCTGGGAGTATGAACCCAAGGTCATTGTGGGATGCAGAAGGTGCAAGGTCTGGCTTCTGTAATTTCTTCCCCACTGAACATAGGCATTGACAAGGTCAATCCATACTCCCAGCCTGTCTCTCTCTTTCCCAGGTTGGGAAGGGCTCTGGGGAATCGGAGCTCCAGGAGACATTGGTGGGGTTGTCTGTCCAGGGAAGTCTGGTCGGCATCGTGCTAGCATCTGGAATCCGGTGGTTGAAAAGAGAGTTAACATACAAAGCCAAACAAATTGTTGACCAATTATGGACCTAAAGGCTGGAATAGTGCAGATGAAGAGTTGGGGGGGGGGTCCTCCATTTTGTAGATAGCTAGTAGGCATATTTTATTTATATTCCAAAGGGCCTGTGGCTATACCAGTTTTTCTTTTTTCTCCTGAGCCTGAAATCTGATATGTAGGTGGATCCAAGTTACTGTCTGGGGAGATGATGTCATGGCTGGAAAAAGGACCAGAAAGCTGCATCAGAGAAGAGAGTAGCTCCCTAATATAGGAAAGGGGCATAAATATTGTTGACTGTTAACCCCATCGATTTGATGTGATCTGGGACCCATAATCAGCTTAGGTCTGGCTCCTTATCTTTATACATATAAATAGAATTAAATGGTTGTCCTACCAGGAGTGGTACTGTGCTTGCAGGAGACCCTGGTCACACACACACACACACACACACACACACACACACACACACACACACACACACACTCTCTCTCTCTCTCTCTCTCTCTCTCTCTCACACACACACCACACACATAGGACAGAAGGGTATAGGTGACCTTGTTGCAGACAAGGTTAGTCTTCGAGCATATGACTGAAGACATTTGTGGTTCCCCAAACCCTGTAACAAGAAGACTAGGGTGATCAGATACTGAGGACTAACTAACACAGCTGTTAGCCACCTATGCTCTTTGTAGCTCTCTTATTCAGGGCAGCTGGAGTGCATTCTGTCTCCTTGGAATTGCAAAGGCATGCTTATTGCTGCCCTGGAATGGTCTAACCAAGCCCAAAGCTTTTTAGGAATTGATGATATTTGTCTCTTGTGCCATCAATGAAGAAGGACCTTTGTAGTTTGAAATTAGACAGGGCATTCAGGAACATTAAGTGTGTGCTAAAAGAGGCAAGCGCCTAGAAGAAGCCGCAGTCAATGTCTCTGAAACGCAATTGATGAGCACACTTTCCCTCCCTGAGTCATTTTCTTGGTCTAAGTCCGTAGTTTTGCACTGACTTCTCTTTTCCCAAAGTCTACACTCTCAGTGTCCCCAGGTTTACAAAGAACAAGGACAAATTAACTGTGCTTCTAAAGTACTCATGCTGCAGGCCTCTTTGTGAAATAAAACCTTTGCAGCATGGAAAATAATATTGTCTTCCCATTTTCAAAAGTCACTTGTTTACCTGTTGCTCATAAAGCATGGTCATTCACAGTTGATCAAAAGCAGTTCTTTGTCATGTGTGGGTTTCCGTTCAGCATCATGGACTTCTCTGGAGCTTTCAAAGCTATTGTACTGCCATACATCTATGGAGCTCACTCTGAGGAAAGAAAACAAGTATCTGCTTATACCTTCCTGGCTGTCAATTTTGCCTCACTGATTCAACCTTTGGAACTGATTTAATAAATGTATCAGCACATTTTCAAAAGGGAAATACTATTACAGAAAATATTTCACAAGGGTTGATTCATGCAGACACTATTCAGGACCTCTAATCATATCACATAAAGGAAGCATATTTTTTGAATGCTGCTTATGTCTGGAATTTTGATGAAAACCACTAAGGAGTGAATAGGAGAAACTCATACCTTGGAGTTATGTGTGCAGACATTTCTGCTTTAAAATTAAATTGACGCCCCCCAGTTGTCAGGTTTAATACCCAGTACCACAATAATCAAGAGTTGAGCAGTGCTCTGTTATTTAAAAAATCATAAGTCTCAAGGCATACAAAATTATCAACTTAAATATTAGCACTTAATGTGACTTTGAAAAATACTAAATTGATTGATTTTTTTAGGTCCACCTGTGGTAACACTGGAAGTACCAGACCAAATAAGTTTACAAGCCATATGTGTCCCACAGAAAAGACACACCCCACTCCTATTCTATTTATTTATGAAAGAGAGAAGGAGAGTCAGAGCATCACCCTGGAATATATAATGTAGAGGACAGAACTCATGAATGACCTCATACTCTTAGCTCCCATGTTTTCTTATATTTATTTATTTATTCCCTTTTGTTGCCCTTGTTTTATTGCTGTAGTTATTACTGATGTTGTTGGTGTCGTCATTGTTGGATAGGACAGAGAGAAATGGAGAGAGGAGGGGAAGACAGAGAGGAGGAGATAAAGATAGACACCTGCTGATCTGCCTCACTGCCTGTGAAGCGACTCCCCTGCAGGTGGGGAGCCGGGGCTCGAACCAGGATCCTTACGCCAGTCCTTGTGCTTTGTGCCACCTGAGCTTAACCCACTGTACTACCTCCTGAATCCCCTTAGCTCCTATGTTTTAGCCATTATATTACCTCTCATGTAATATCCACCCCTGATCCTGATGATCCACATAAGTTAAAATCACATTAGTTGACAGGCCTAAGGAAAGATAGAAGAACCATAAATAGAATCTGATGAGAAAGTTAAAAGTTCTATGTATTGTCCTGGTTTCCTTTTTTAATGTTTTATTATTTAATAATGATTTAATATTGTAATAGTGGTATAATTACATAGTTTCCACCACCAGAGTTCTGTATCCCATCCCCTCCATTGGAAAAGTCCCTGTTATTTATCCTTCCAGAAGTATGGACAAAATTTCTTTTTGGGTTATAGAAGGTGAGAGTTCTGACTTCTATAATTGCTTTTCCACTGGACATGGATGTTGGCAGTTTGAGCCATACTCCCAGCTTGTTTCTGTCTTTCCTTAGTAGAGTAGGATTCTGGAGAGGCGAGGTTCCAGGACACATTGATGAGGTAATCTACCCAGGGAAGTCAGGATGGAATCATAGTAGCATCTAGAACTTAGTGGCTGAAAAGCAGTAAGATGGAAAACAGGACAAAATGTTTAATAAACAAGAACCATAAAGTAGGAATAGAACAGATGAAAGTAGGAACCTTAAAGTAGAAGGAAGCTAGGAACTCTATTTTAGAAATGTTCCTAGGAGCCTATATCTTAGTAATTTTTTTGTTTGACCTTGATAGCTAACAAGCGAGTAGACCAGAAATATTACTTGGGAAAATGGTGTCAGAGTTGAGAGTAGAACTAGGAAGCAAGACTAGGTCAGAGAGTTGCTCACAAACATGAAGAAGATATATAATTATATAAATATATAAATGCAACTAATTGTTCACCACAGTGTTCTAACCCAGGGTCCATATCCGTTTATATTTAGCACAGAAGCCTGTATAACCTCTGAGTCCCTGTCAGACAGTTCATAGACTATCGTCACAGCTAAGTTGCAATCATTTCAGAGCTAGTCTTTCTGACTAGAGGTCTCTGAACTTGAACTCCATCAGGACCCCGACAGAAAAGTGGGAAAAGGAAGGGATATTTGGATGTACTAAAAGGTGTATGTGTGACTTGATGGGACCATAGGGGAAAAAAGGGCAAATAAATACAAATATAGACAGATAGTTGTAGAGATAATAGTGAACCCAAATCTACAACCTTAAGAGAACTGCTGTAGATTACAGTAAAGGGATTGGTAATACAGAATTCTGTTGGTGGGAATGGTGGGAAGTTGTATCCCTGTTATCTTGTGATTTTTGTAAATCAATATTAAGTCACTAACAAAAAATTTTTAAAAAAAGAACTAGTCTTTCTTGAGTGGCAAAATAGGATGACCCAGATTCCCTTTGGAGAATGGGAAAGTCCCTACCACAGCTATATCATAGTGAGTATATGGTCATGAAGAAGCCTACAAAGGGGTTTTCTATGATGTTTCCAGTGAGTGTGACCAATGATGGCAGAGAGAAGGATTTATCAGAGGTCTAGGCCCATATTATCTATGGAGGAATTCAAGGATTCCCTGTTTAGAAACCTGGGTGATGGTGTGGCCTGATAGTGGCCAAAGAAGCCATAGTTAAGTGACCCCATCTCTTGCCCTTATCCAGCTTTTGTAGTCAGTTCTTTATCTGACAATCTTGGGCTTTCTTCTCATTGTTAACGCGTTGAGTGTCATTTGTTGTATCCAAATTAGTGGTAGGTTTATGGGATCTGGCCTCAAGTTAGGGAGGAAATAAACACAGGATTTTAGTGGGGTCTCAATTAGCCTCAGGTTTTTCTGCATTTACTTGTTTGATGATTCTAACGAAGGTTGTCATATAGACAATAATTGTCATTTACTAGATATATAACTTTTAGCAGTATTACTCTTGGCCAGTTTTTTGTGTTTCTTAAGAAGTTTATCAAGGCTTTACAATAATGCTGATAGTCTGTCAGAAGAGACTTAAAAAGATAGAAGAAGATATCTTCCTTCCTTTTGTATAGTTACTTGAGTAGCTAGAGTGATAGAGGGAAGTGAAGTAAGGGGTAGGAGAGGAGGGTGTTTAGGACTAAGCAATCAATATATGATTAGAGAATTTATGATGCCTTCTCTAGGCCATCCTACTAGAATGCAAGGCTTATTAGGTCTAAGTCTAATCATGGAGGCCTATTAAGCACTTTTACGTTGAGGTATGTAATTACCCCTTGCTTGTGGATACATGTACACATATACCTAATACTGTAGATCCTAGCCTGTAGCTAGTATCTGTAACTGTGTTAGGAAATATGCCATCTGAAATGGAACTAGGTGCTCCTTTATGTTAGGAAAGATCTCACCAGATTAGAGCAGTTGGGAGGTAGACACTGTCAGACTTGGCATCTCTGAAGACATGCCACAGTAACTAGTCAGTCACAGCATAACATGGTATGGAGGCATTGGTGGCACTGGCTTAGTTGAGGTCAGCAGAGGCAGTATAACCAGGTAAGGTACTAGAGAAAAAAAAATCAAGAAATAGGAACAAAGGTTCCAGGATTAGGGAAATACAGATATTAAAGAGAATGGGGAAAGTACATGTGTAAGGTTTAGTTCTGGGTTCTCTATCCTGTTCCATTGGTCCACATGTCTGCTGTTGTCCCAGTACCGCTCTATTTTAATCACTATTGCTTTGTAGTATAAACCAAAGTCAGCAATGCTGATGCCTCCATTTTTCTTCTTTTTCCTTAGGAGACAGTTTTTTTTAATAGTTCCACATGAATTTTCGAGTAAGGTGTTCAGTTTCCTTAAAAATGTCATTGGGTTTGATTGTGGATGGGGTTGGTTGTGTTAGGTTGCTTTCCTCTGGTCCATTTCTTGCATAAAGAAATGCCACAGATTTATGAGTATTGATTTTGTAACCTGATACTTTACTGAATTTACTGTTGTTCTCTTTTGGTAGTTTTTTTGGTCCTCTAGGTATAACAGCATATCATATACAAATAATTTAACTTCATCCTTCCCAATTTGAATTCCTTTGATATCATTTTCATGCTTGGTTGCAGTGTCAGGGACTTCTAGGACTATGTTGAGTAGAAGTGGTGACAGTGGACAGCCTTATTTAGTTGCTGGTTTTAGGGGGATGCTTTCATTTTTCCCCCACTGAGTATGATGTTAGCTGTGTATTTGTCATATATAGCATTTGTTATGTTGAGGAATTTTTCTTCCACTCCCAATTTCCTGAAGGCCTTTATCATAAATGGTTGTTGGACGTTGTCAAATGTTTTCTCTGCATCCATTGATAAAATCATGTGATTTTTTATCTTTCTTTTTGTCGATATGGTGGATTACATTGATTAACTTGTGGGTGTTGAACCACCCCTGTTTCCCAGGGATGAATCTCATTTGTTCTTGAATTTGATTAGCTAGGATTTTGTTGAGGATCCTTGCATCAATGTTCATCAGGGATATGGGTCTACAGTTTCCTTTTTTTTGATGGAGTTCTTTCCTGCTTTAGGAATCAGAGTGATGTTAGCCTCATAGCATGTTCTTGAGAGTATGTTGTCCATCCAGAGGGAGGCTGGACAACATACTCTATGCTATACCTGAGGAAGATGGGTCCTGATATTGGTGCAGCTTGGAATGTTCCTACTCATGACCACAGAATGTGAGTTCAGATTTCAGCGATGCAGAGGCTACATAGGCTCCTAAGCTGAATATGGGGCCCAGATCACATCAAATCGATGGGGTTTATAGGCAACAATATTTATACCCCTTTCCCATATTAAGGAGCTACTCTCTTCCCTGATCCAGCTTTCTGGTCCTTTTTCCATCCATGACATCATCTTCCCAGACAATAACTTGGATCCACCTACATATCAGATTTCAGGCTCAGGAGAAAAAAGAAAAACTAGCATAGCCACAGGCCCTTTGGAATATAAATAAAATATGCCTACTAGCTATCTACAAAATGGAGGACCCCCCAACTCTTCATCTGCATTATTCCAGCCTTTATGTCCATGATTGGTCAACAATTTGTTTGGCTTTTTATGTTAACTCTTTTTTCAGCCACCAGGTTCCAGATGCTAGCATGATGCCGACCAGACTTCCCTGGACAGACAACCCCACCAATGTCTCCTGGAGATCCTCTTTCCCAGAGCCCTTCCCCACTTGGGAAATAGAGAGACAGGCTGGGAGTATGGATTGACCTGTCAACACCCATGTTCAGTGGGGAAGCAATTACAGAAGCCAGACCTTTGACCTTCTGCATCCCACAATGACCTCTGGTCCATACTCCCAGAGGGTTAAAGAATAGGAAAGCTACCAAGGGATGGGATGGGATACAGGGTTCTGGTGGTGTGTGAAGTTGTACCCCTCTTATCCTATGGTTTTGTCAATGTTTCATTTCTATCAATAAAAGTTTAAAAAATAATAATGTTCTTGAGGGTATTCCCTCTTCTATTTTCCCCATGGAAGAGTTTGAGGTGGATATGTTTGAATGTTTTATAGAATTCATTTAGCACAGCTATCTTGACCTGTTATTTTATTCTTGGGGAGGCTATTGATTAGTGTTTCAATTTATGCACTAGTGATTGGCCTGTTGAGTTTATTTATTTCCTTTTGTGTCATGGTTGGCAGATAATATGACCGAAGAATGTGTCCATTTTTTCTAAGCTGCCAAATTTATTTCATATAGATGTCCTTAATAGTCTTGCATGATCCTTTGTACCTCTACCTCATCTATTGTAATATTTCCTCTCTCTCATTTCTGGGTGAATTTACAATAGCTTTCTCTCTCTTTCTCTTAAAGAATGTAGCTAATGGTTTATCAATCTTATTTATCTTTTCAAAAAACAGTTCTTGGTTTCATTCGTCTTCTTAATGATCTTTTTGTTTTCTATTTCATTGATTTCTGCTCTAATTTTAACTATTTCCTATCTCCTGCTACTGTTGGATCTCTTTGCTGCTCTATTTATAGTTGATTCAGTTGGGCTGGTATATGGTTTAGTAGTGATTTCTTCTCTTTATTTATATGGGCCCTTATTGTTATGAACTTCCCTCTCAGGACTGCTTTTGCTACATTCCATAGGGTCTGATAGCTGGCTTTTTCATTTTCATTGGTATCAAGGTAACTTTTTTTTTCTTGATTCAGTGGCTTATGTTCTATTCAGGAACATGTTGTTTAGTCTCCAGACTTGGGTGAGTTGGTTTCTTTTTCTGATTGATTTCTGGCATCATGCCATCATAGTCTGAGAAGATGCATTTTATAACTTTAATATTCACATATTTCTTTATGTTGTCTTTGTGATCCAGCATATTGTCAATCCTTGTGAATGTTCTGTGTGTACTTGAAGAGAATATGTTTTTATTTCTTTTGGGATGGAAAATTCTGTAAGTATCTGTTAGGTCCATTTGATCTTTGGTTTTATTTATGACTGCTACTTTCCCTATTAACTTTTTGCATAGATGATGTGTCTCTTGCTGAGTGTGGCTGTCAATGCCTCCCTTTAGTTCAGTGAATATTTCCTTCATATATTTGGGTGCACCTGAGTTTGGGGCATATATATTGATAATGGCAATGTATTTTGGTTGGATTGATCCTTTGACCATTATGTACTGTCCCTCTCTGTCTCTGCTTACTTTCTATTACCTGAAAGTCTATTTTATTGGCAAATAGAAGAATTGTTATTGCCATTTTTTTCTGAATTATTAGCTTGGAACATCTTGCTCCAACCTCTTACATTAAGCTTCCATTCGTCTTTTCTTTGGATGTGTGTATCCTGGAAACATGATAGATGGGTCCGGTTCTTTAATCCATTTAGCTGCTCTGAGTCTTTTGACAGGTGAATTTAGGCCATTTCTATTTAGGGTAATTATCAATATATGTCATTTAGTTACATCCATTATGAGTTCTGTTTTGAGTTTTTTTCAAATTGTTGATTCTTTGCCCATTTGTTTATACCTGTCATTTTGTGTGGGTGGGTTTCTGTGATGAATTCATCACTTAGTTCTCTTGTATTTTCTGTAACTCTCTGTTCCTTGTTTTGTATTGTCGTTACCATAAGTGGAATAACTAACACATCTAAAGAAGTCTTTCTTAAATTAGTCTTGATTAACTAACATTTGATAGAAATGATTTGTCCATTTGTTCCCTCCCTTTCATATTTTATTGTTCTTCCCTATTTTTATTGTGTTCTTAGTTCTAGTCCACTGCTGTTCATCTCTCTGAGAAAGTGTATTCCTTTGCTTCCACTTTTTTATCGGACTCCTTTTAGTAATTCTTGCTAAGGTGAGGTTGATAATGGCATGTTCCTTTAGCATTTGAATATTAAAAGACCTTTATTTCTCCCTCATAATTGAAGGTAATTTTGTAGGATATGAAATCCATGACTTGACACCTCGCTCTCTCTCTCATTTTGTACTTGGAATATGTCATTCTTCTCCCTTCTTGCCTCTAGAATTTGTGAAGAGAAGTCTTATGAAAGTCTGTAACTCTACATTAGTATGGCACTTCTTTCTTTTCCCTAGCAACCTTCAAAAATCTTCCTGGCATTGAGTTTTGATAGTTTTACAGTGATGTGCTTGGTGTTGGCCATTTTGCATTCATGTACCTCGGTGTAAGCTCTGCCTCTTGAAGAATGAATATCTTCTGAGGATTGCCTATGTGCGGAAAATTCTCAGCTAAAATTTCCCTGAATATTGTCACTGGTCCTTTGACCCTGTCCTCATCCTCAGAAATTCCCATCAATCTTATATTAGACCTTTTGATGTAGTCTGCAATTTCACAGAGTTGCTTCATTCTTTCTAAATCTTTCTTCTCCCTTACCTTTAAATTGAAAAATAGTGTCTCCTAGATTAAACATTCTTTCTTCTCCATGAGTGAGTCTACTTTCTAAGCTTTCTACCTGAGCTTGTACTGCACTCAGAGTGTCTTTCACTCCCTGCAGTTCTGTTCACTTTTTTTCTTTCATGATACCTGTTTAGTGAACTCTGATTGAAGTTCTTCTTTCATGTTCTTTTGTGTTTCTTAACTTCTTAGTGAAATATTCTTTCAACTCTTGAATATGTTTCTCTGTACTATGCTCAGATTCTTGGAGAGTCCTCATAATGAGATTTCTGTAGTCTTCCTCTGAATAGCTCCTTTTTGTTTGTCATTTCTTAGAATCTTTCTATTTCATTTCTGCCTATCTGTTTTTTCATATCTAGAAGTTTGTTTTTGCAATATTTCTGTTTACATATTTATTTCTCCACCAGGTGGTCTTATTGTTGTGATCACTGGGCTTCCCTTTATTTATATGCTGGGTAGTAGAGGGTGGGGCTAGGGTTATGTTTCTTGTTATTTCCTTGCACTGTGTGGTGTGTATATATGGTTTCCTTATATGACTTCAGTCTGAAACCAAGCCTCAGAGGTTTGCTGTTCAGTGGCTGCTGTGTTCAGAAAAACAGGGCTCAGTTTACCTTTTAGCCACCATCTGCTGCAAATTTCCTTCACATATGTCTGCCTTAGTTTAGTGACAGAACAGACTGATTTTTGTCAGAAATGTCTTGTATTCAGTAGGCTAACACCCCCAAGGTCATGGATTTAAAGTTCATAGGATTTTCTCTCTCAGCCAGCACTCCTTGCCTGCAGGTAGAGGGAAAATAGTAACATACTCATCCAGAGATCTTAACTTCTGTGTGTTTGTTTCCAGTCTCACACTGCACCCCTTTCTTGCCCCAATCACATATATGAGCCACCCACCTGAGACTGAAGTGCCACTATGGATGTCTCAGCTGTGGTTAGTGAAGTTTGTTAAGATAGGTAGTTGTAGATATTTGTTGTTTTCAGGGAGAGTCTGAACTGTCTGCCCTTAACTCCATGGCCAGGCCTCCTAGAAGTCCTTGTCCTGTTTACCTTATCCAAGTGGTAAGAGAAAAAGGAAGCATACCTGCAAGTTGTAATAGGTGTAATTGTTGCTTAGAAAGGAAGTGAAGCCAAAGTTTTACAAGTAAGTAAGTAAGTAAATAAATAAATAAATAAAGGATCAGGTTTCATATGTGATCAACCATCTTCCCTCAAATGGTTCACATTTTTCTCAGGTGTGTTATTTCCTTTTCCTGGTTAAAACACTAGAAAATAAGAAAACTCTATAAGGAGTACTAAGAGTTGGGGAGGGGGAGCCTTTAACAGTGGAAAAAAATCACTAATTTGAGTCTTATAAGTTGAAAAAATAAATTATGGGACATATACTCAGTGGAGTACTAATCAGCAATTAAAAAGACTATATTGTATTGACTGGACTGGTGGTGACTATTCTTAGTGAAGTAATAAGGTGGTGAAAGACTACATGAACTTGAAAAAAGGATATATATATATACATATATATGTATATACACACATACACACACACACATATATATATTGTCAATTCATATCTAACCTTGGGAAAACTATGGTGTTTACTATCTCAGGGAGGTGGAGCAAAGAACTTTGGTGGTGGGTGTGTTATAGAATCATACCACTATTATCTTATAATCTTTTAAATCACTACTAAAATATAGTGATTATAATATAATAATACTACTACTTTCTGTTGTTCCAGAGGAAGATGTTAAAGCTTTGGTGGTAATATCCTGTGTGTACAGAGATCAATTTCTTGGCAAGTGACTGTTTGTGATTCATATTTTCTTTATCTGTCAGATGGCATCAGTAATACTTGCTTTCTAAGATCTTTATGAGGATTTAGTTAGTAAGGATTTAATCTGTTTTTTTTGTCTTTTGCTCATATAACTTATCAGTACATGTTATTTACTAATTTAAAAGTATTTACACCATCAAACAAGAATCTGTATCCAATGGATGTAGTGAGTTGGATAAATTATTTGGCATTTCTTTCATAAGCCAAGTCCCATTCACCCTATATGCATGGATGTCTTGAGTCACTACCAAAATCTTCTGTAAAGAGAAATATGTCTCTTCTCCAGGAGAACCTGAATGGCTCTGTTTCATGTGTGGAAACCCACAACATCATCATTGGTAACAAAAAGTATGTGTCTCACCAAGACTTGTTGTGTAGCCCAACTCTCCTGATTATTACTTAAATATACTTTCACAGATTTCTTGTCCTCTCTGTATGAAAATACAAGGGGAACAGTGAGGATCTAATAAGGTCAAGTAGGCAAAAGCACAGGACAGTTAGGAAGAGTAGCAGCTATAAGAGCTGTGGCTATGGTAGTGTTGCCCTTTGAGGACCCAAGTTGCTCTGTGCTGGACTCCACTAGAGTTAATCTCTGAAGGGTAAAGGGGGCCATATTCCTATGCTCTGATCTTTCCTGTCTGCCTAGAACATACTGATTTTTTTCATTGACAGCTAGAGAAAGCTCTTTTAATCAGGCCTCTGAGGTTGGGAAGATTCGGATTCCAGTCTTGACTCTATCATTTTCCAGTTATGTGACACTGAACAAGATAAGTTACTTAACTTCTCAGTGTCTCACTGCTTTCAACTATGAAACGGCAGGACGGCAATGATTTATGGAAGAATATAATTGAAAGAAGTGTGATGATCTGTGTGAAAATACTTCACCCAGACATTGGAACATGACAAGTGTCCAATAAATGTATTTTCTGAGGTATGGAAGCAGGACTTCATTACATGCAATGTCATTTCAGAATTGAATATATTACATGGCATAAAATATAGCATCATAATAATGAAGATATGTACATGACAACCCCATTACCACAGAATATTCACTGGCTTCTAACTGCTCACACATTGTTAACATGGATAAAGAGTTTTCTTGTTGCTCAATAATGTCTATACAGTCATCATCATCAAATGGACTAGGCCCTTGCTAATCAAAGGGTGATTCATTGAACAACCATGTGGACATCATGTGAGATTTAGCAAGAAAGGTAATTCCAAGGACCCACTCCAGACCTGCTTAATAAAATAAAATATCCAGGTGATTGACTTCTAATCCTATGGTGCTATTGCTAAAGTTTACTTGATATATTTTCTGCATCACTGTTATTATATTACTACCACTTTCTTATTTCCTTCAGAAGTATATGTCATGTACTGTCCTTTGTCAGGAGGGGAGTGAGCCTAAGAATAACTGAGAGATATTTCGGGGGGGGGGGTCAGATGGTGTGTTTAGTGGCAGTGACACAGTCACATTTTCAAGAAGCCTGAATTCTACTTTCAGTCACCCATAACTATTGTCTTTACAACCCAATCCACTTGTGTGTGTGTTTGTGTGCGTGTGTGTGTGTATGTGTGTGTATGTGTGTGTGTGTGTGTGTGTATGTGTGTGTGTGTGTGTGTGTGTGTGTGTGTGTTTATACCATTCAATTATCACTCCCTCACTCCCTCCCATTTCTGGATGACAAACCTTTTAGTACTTTTCTTGGATGTGATATATCAACCACATCAGGGCAAAATCTCAGTGACTTAGTTTAGTCAATTATTGCTGAAAGGTTCATTTGCATTAACTGTTGGTGTTATGTTAGCGAGTGATAGTTCAGCCTTCTCATTGCAAGTGGAAGCTACACTGTAGTGGATTACATGTTTCCACTGAATTTTTTTTCATTTAGGGATCTTGTTTAATATACATGTTCCTGGGATTGCATATGGAAGGAATCTGGCTCTGGGCCTGGGCTGGGGCTAAGGATCAATGCTTTTAGCAGATTCCTTATATGATCTTAAGGTATGAGACCACACTCTTAGAAGAAAACTGCTTGGCTTGGGTGTCCGACTGCCTGGCTTCAAATCTAGGCTGCGCCACTAATGAGCTAAAATCCTTGGACCTTGGTTTCTTCCATTTTCAAAAGACAGTAACAAGACCTGCCAGTCAATGCCAGGTTGCTATGACAATTCCATGAGATAATGGAAAACACTTATCATGGTGTTTAATGCAAACTAAGTGCTCAAGAAATGCTGGCTAGAGGTAGCTTTACATCTGGGATACAATGTTCTGTTTATTAGATGGTAACTAGCATTAAAAGAAAACCAACTCTGTATCAACACACATGTATTTCCAAGTAAATTGAATCAGCCTTCATGATAACATTGTTGTCCTTGATACATTTATGATCTTCCCAACTGAAATTATTGCTTTCTTTAATATTCTTCCCCCAGTGCCTCCCACAAAAGACATTTGTTTTCTGCCACATATTCTAGTGCGCTGGTCACTTCTGTCTCCCCAACCTGCAAGCTCCAGGACAAGGCTGTGAGAGTGGCGATCCTTCAGTGTCACTCCCTCTCTTCACAAGCACAGTGCTGTGCAGTGCTGAGAATTCAGTGGCTCCCAGTGAACAAGTCTGCACTATTGTCTCAAAGTGCATGAAGTGAGGGAAGCCTCAGTGGAAATACAGACCACAGCCTAGAACCTCTGGGTTCTTCCAGTTCTGAGCAAGTGAGGGATGACAGGATGCAAGGTGATGCTGGGTCTTCTCTTGCTTGTTTCATTTGTGGTAGGATTAGGTGGAAATGTCCACAAGAAGTAACACTAGAAAAGGAATGTCAGAAAGACAATCCCATCGGTTGCAGGTTGTTATTATTTTAATCATAAATAGAAGACATATCCTGAGACAATACCTTTGGTTCTTGCAGGAAGACAAAGTCAATCTCTCGTAGTTTGGTCCCAGCTCCACCATAAGACAGAGATGATCAGAATTCTGCTTTTTTATTTTTGTTTGTTTGTTTTAAAGTCCTCCCTGTGAATATGTATATCCAGGAGGCTAGTAGTTAGGGTAGAATCAGCTTGTTTGGGGGAAGATTTCTGCATGAGAATTCAATAGACAATTCAGTGAGGGGCTCGTTTTCTTCATGACTTATAAGACAGGAGACTGATTAATTCCCTGTTTTTCAATAGGCAGCTTGAGGGCTTGTAGGTGACATGTGCCTCCAGATTCTACACTTTATAGAACAGGTCTGCAAGAGATGCAATGCAAATGTCACATCACCAACTCTTGGGCTGCCAGTGCTGAAGGGATTTTAGTGTTCACCTGGGATAAGAAGCTGATATCTACAGCTCTATTCTTTTACTCTTTCTCTGAGAATAACATTGGCTGCTTAAATGCCTTTAATTGTGGGTTTCCCCATTCAATAAAAATGGTTAATATTTCTTTTGCAAATCTTTAAAAAATTATATTTATTTATTTATTTTCCCTTTTGTTGCCCTTGTTGTTTTTTATTGTTGTAGTTATTATTGTTGTCATCATTGTTGGATAGGACAGAGAGAAATGGAGAGAGGAGGAAAAGACAGAGAGGGGGAGAGAAAGATATACACCTGCAGATCTGCTTCACTGCCTGTGAAGCGACTCCCCTGCAGGTGGGGAACCGGGGACTCAACCGGGATCCTTACGCTGGTCCTTGCACTTCACCCCACCTGTGCTTAACCCGCTGCGCTACTGCCTGACTCCCTGGTTATTGTTTCTTGATGTCAAATTCCAGCTCTGCCACTGATTGACTGTGTGACCTTGGGCATGTCACCTGGCCTCTTGCAGCCTTGGTTCCATACATAAAAGGCACAAACTAGGTTGAAGATGTTTTGCTCTTTTTTAGCTTTGACTGTAAGAGATTATTCCAGAAATAGAATGATATAGGCCCCTCTCCCCCCCCTTTTTTTTTAAAAAAAATTCTTTCCTAACTTTGAAAAGCTGAAGTAGGCTTCTCCTTTTAAATCTATTTTGGTATTCCAGGCGGCAGTTGTTCTCTTGTGGCTCACAATGCACATCGGCTTGGTAATCTGGCAGGACACATGCTGATTAAGACCTGTTTTGCGAAAACATATGCCTTCTGATTGAAATCCAAATGCATTGATTGCTTTATCTCCATCAAGAGAGATAGCTTTCTCTTTGATGACGGATGACAGCTCTGTTGGCCTCTTCATCTGCCAGCAGAGCAGAGAGAGAGAGAGAGAGAGAGAGACAGCCACCTTCCAATTTTTGTGGGTTGCACCATTAGCTGTGACAGGAAGCTACAGACCTTCAGTCATGGCTGCCCATGTCAAGGTCAAAAAGAACGTGATTAGACATGTCACCTGGGTGATTCTTAGACTGACGGCCCAGTGGCTTCGATCTTAACAAGTTTCAAGTCCATTGAAAATCTCCTGTACAGAGTGGGGCCTAGATAGAGTTGAGAGTAGAGCGCAACCTCTTGCAGAGAGAACATCCGGGATCTGAACTGTGCTACCTTTCCACACCCCAGTTGAATAGTGGGAAAGCCCCCCAAAGAATTCAAACCCAAGTATTTCTGAGCTAAATTTACTATTTCCCTTTCTCTGGGAATGCCTAGTGACAGTACCACTTATATTTGCACAAAAAGCTTGTATTTCACAAGTGCTTTCATAGA
This sequence comes from Erinaceus europaeus, assembly GCF_950295315.1. Lineage (NCBI taxonomy): Eukaryota > Metazoa > Chordata > Mammalia > Eulipotyphla > Erinaceidae > Erinaceus > Erinaceus europaeus. The sequence continues at coordinate 26,031,050 of NC_080185.1, forward strand.
CATTAGCTCTCTTGAATCTTTTTTTAATGTTTTTTTAAATATTTTTAATTAATTAATTTTTATTCCCTTTTGTTGCCCTTGTTTTATTGTTGTAGTTATTATTGTTGTCGCCATTGTTGGATAGGACAGAGAGAAATGGAGAGAGGAGGAGAAGACAGAGAGGGGGAGAGACACCTGCAGACCTGCTTCACTGCTTGTCAAGCAACTCCCCTGTAGGTGGGGAGCCAGGGCTCGAACTGCGATCCTTACACCGGTCCTTGCGCTTTGCACCACCTGCGCTTAACCCGCTATGCTACAACCCGACTCCCTCTCTTGAATCTTAAATGCTTAATCATGGGAAACTGATAGAGACTATACTCTTCTCAGGTTATAAATGAAGAATCAGCCATGCTCTTTAATCTCAGTTCTTGTCCCTTCAGCTCCCTCTTCCAGGCTTGACTTCATCATTTCTAGGTCACCACTGCTGTGGTGCCTTTCCCTCTCTCCTTCTGTCTCTTCTTATCTGAAAAAGATCAACTTGGAGTAGTGACTCCTCAGAGATAACAACAACAAAAAAGAAGTATTCAGCAGTTTGAACTGTACAGAAATGTCAGAATACGTGTAAAGGAAGCTAGGAAGAAGGAAAGGTGACAAATGTTTCTACAGAGAACTTGGGAAGGAAGTCATTTGGAGCTTTTCACCAGAGCTATGAGCAGGGTGTGAGGACTATCAGGAATAATACGGTATGAAGCATCTTTATGGAGCTCCAGTTCTTGCATTAGAATGATCTCCAGTCTTGAGTATTTAATATGCCTTTATTTCAGGCAAAGGCAGCAACAAGAATATGATGGATTAATTAGTACTCAACTGACAAATGCTATTTCTTATTATAGTCTTCAGAACAGACACATTTCTTTTTTAAAATATTTTTTAAATTTTTATTTAAAACCACTGACAAAACCATAGGATAAGAGGGGTACAATTCCACACAATTCCCATTTCCAGAACTCCGTATCCCATCCCCTCCCCTGATAGCTTTCCTATGGACCCAGTATGGACCCAGAGTCATTCTGGGATACAGAAGGTGGAGGGTCTGGTTTCTGCCATTACTTCCCCACTGAACATGGGCATTGTCAGGTTGATCTATATTTCCAGCCTGTCTCTCTCTTTCCCTAGTGGGGTGGGGCTCTGGGGAAGCAGGGCTCCAGGACACATTGATGGGATCATCTGCCCAGGGAGGTCCAGTTGGCATCATGGTAGCATGTGGAACTTGTTTGCTGAAAAAAGAGTTAACATATAAAGCCAAGCCAACTGTTGACTAATCATGAACCTAAAGGCTGGAATATTACAGATGAAGATTTATGGTCTCTGTTTTGAAGATAGCTACTAGGCCTATTTTAGTTATATTCCAAAGGGCCCATGACTATACTAGTTTTTTCCCGAGCCTGACCTCTGATATGCAGGTGGACCTGAGTTATTGTGGGGAGATGATGTCATGGCTGGAAAAAGGGCTAGAAAGCTGGATCAGGGAAGAGAGTAGCTTCCAAATATGGGAAAGACGTATAAATATTGTTGACTGTAGACTCCATCAATTTGATCTTGGGCCCATATTTAGCATAAGAGTCTATGTAACCTCTGCATCGTGTAGGTCTGAGCTCCCATTCTGTGGTCATGAATAGGAATATTTCAAGCTGCCCCAATTGCAGGACCCATCTTCTTCAGGTGATAAGAACAGATACATTTCTTTAAAAATCTGGCTAGCAACACACTAAAGGACTATTTGAAATTTATTTATTTGTTTGTGAGGTACAGAAAGCCTCAAACCATCACTCTGACGCATGGGTGCCAGGGATCAAATTCAAGGAGACCCAGGTCCTTCCCCTATTTCACCTCCCTGGAGGCCAAATTATCTTTTTTCTATTGAGAATTGTTAGTCCTGGAGAGCTTTCCATGTTCCATCCACTGTGTTAAGCACTTGGTATGTATTATCTTATTAAATTTTGACCAAATATGCATTATCCCACTGAATCCTCGCAGTCCCTTTTATGTGCATTCATATAATTACCTGCAAAGAACAAGTGGTGAAATCAAGGAGAGGTGAGTTGAGCGTGCGAGCACCTGTGTGAGATTAGAAATGAGATTCCCGGTGGAGTTTTTTCACAGAGGATTCAGTTAGGTCCTTTCTAACATCAGTGCACACCTCATTTTGCCACTTCATTTTTCCCACTCCTTTTGCTGGAAGTGGCAATGGACATAGTGGCTCCAAGGGTGGTGACTATAGCCATTGTCATTCAGTATTGACATTGGGGACCTGGCAGCCCAGAAGACTCAGTAACTCTCCTCACATGGACCAATTACAGAAAAGCTTCCTTTGTAAAGCAGCAGCATGAGCCAGAACAGGCACTTCATTATCTGCCGTTGTCCATGGGGAAGAAGAGATGCTGGTGAGAGGATGATTGGCTTGGGAAATGGCAGGGCTTGGGAGCCACCGTTTCAGGGTCAGAGAACTCCATGACCACTTCTAGGATTGGCTTCCCAGGATGCCCTGGTGCTGGCTTGCCCCCTGCCGGGGTGGGCTTCTGGGGTTTCTCTCTCTCTCTCAGTGGGATCCCATTGGCAGCTTCTCCCTTCCCACAGAGGCAGCCGGTCTATTGACTTCTGGGCACTCATTTCCCAGGGCCCCCTTTCAGTCCCTGAGAACCACACGTCCCTTTCACCCTGGGAGTTTGCCGACAGACAGTACAGACCCCAAGAGAACAGATGCACTTTCCCTGTGGAGGGCTTGAGTCTAGCAAATTGCACTCAGACAGGTAAAGGGTCATTTGGCTTCTTTGCCTATAGCTTTCTGAAAGTTTCTCCTGTCGATTAACCAGAGCTCTGCAGGCTTCCCAGCTCCAAAGATGAGGCAAAAGTCACTTTTTTCTCTTTAGTCCTCATGCAAGATGGAAGACTCTTTAGGAAGTGATTTTCCCCCTACCTACCCTACCCCATCTTACCTTAGGAAATAATGCTTTGCTTTTACAGGAAGCTGAAATGAATGCAAACGTCACCATAATTATAAGTCTTGTTTGTTCTTAAGATTTTACTTCTATCAGTCACATATTGGGTGCTTTATTACAAAGGCAGTGTCTTTGGTCTGGGCCTCCAGTTCCCTTTGCCCTAGGCTGAGCACACTTACAAATGAGGGGTATTCTGAGTCCCAAGAAGTAAGTTATGTATGTCAAGACTAGAAGGGGAAGAGGAAGATTTATCCTCCTGATTCCTCTTTTGATTTTTTTAAGGGGAGACAGAGAGAGAGAGAGAGAGAGAGAGAGAGAGAGAAGAGAGTACAGCACCAAAGCATCTTTCAATGCAGTAGGGGCCAGGCTTGAACCTGGGTTACACACAGCAGAGCAGCACACTATTCAAGTGAACTATGTTGACACCCCTTTCCCTTGAGGTGAAAAGTAGTAATTCTTTCCTTACATACAAGCTCTTTATTTTTTTCTTTTTCTCCTCCTCCTTCTTCTCCTTTCTATCTCTTCACCCCCCACTTCACACATGCGCTTGCGTACACACACACACACACACACACACACACACACACACACACACGTGTGCACTGCTCACATAGTCTTTTCTGTACTAGAACTTTTCTTCACTTCAAGGATATATTCTACTCCCTTCTTCCTTATCTCCCTTCACGCCGTATTACTGCTTCTGGTGGCCAGATCTACTGTCTTCTTAACTTTTGTGGCTTGTGTCATTTCATCATTTGTATTTCACTATAGATTATTCATCTCTTTATTAAGGTAGATTTTGTTTTATCTTTTAAAGATGTGTTTCTTCTTTTTTTTTTTTTTTTTTGCCTCCAGGGTTATTGCTGGGGCTTGCTGCCTGAACCACGAATCCACTGCTCCTGGAGGCCATTTTCTTCCCCTTTGTTGTCCTTGTTGTTTTGTCAATGTTGTGGTTATTATTATTGTTGCTATTATTGTCATCGTTGTTGGACACGGCAGAGAGAAATGGAGAGAGGAGGGGAAGACAGAGAGGGGGAGAGAAAAATAGACACCTGCAGACCTGCTTCACTGCTCGTGAAGGGACCCCTCCCTGCAGGTGGGGAGCTGGGGCTCAAACTGGGATCCTTGTGCTGGTCCTTGTGTTTAGTGCCATGTGTGCTTAATTCACAAATGGTGAAGCAAGGCTGCAGATGTTTCTCTGTCTCTTTCCCCTCTCTATCTGCCACCCCTCCTCTCAGTTTTTCTCTGTTTCTATCCAAAAATAAGTAAATAAACTTAAAATATAAATCTTTAAAAAGGCGGGAGTGTGAAACACCAGCGCACTGCTCAGCTGTAGCATAAGGTGGTGATCAGAGGTGAACCTGTGACCTTTGGGATCTCAGGCATGCAAGATGGTGCTCTCACAGACTGAGCTACCTCCCGCCAGTTGTTGGCACTCAATCTATACACGTTGGTTTTCACACATGTCGGGCTGAGCTTCATTGATGGGAGACAGACGACCAGGGACTCATGGTTGAGCTGTAGGCAGTATCTCTTTATTCATGCAGAACGCAGCACAATCTATACCAAGCTAAGCTAAAACTAAACTAAAGTACCCGAAAACTCACAATGCTGTCTTTATATATACTTGCCAAGTAGGGTGGAAACAGGATGTGACATAGAGAGGGTGGAGAGAAAAGTGACTGGTGAAAATCAGAGTGTGACAAGGAGAGGGGGCGGGGCAAAAACATATCATGAACCAGTGGGGATTGAACCAATGCCCTGCATTGGTTATGTAAATAGAATACAGTGGTATTCTATTATGCAGTGGTTATGTAAATAGAATACAGTGGTTATGTAAATAGAATGCAGTGGTTATGTAAATAGAATACAGTGTTAAGCAGGGGGTATTAAACCAATGAAACAGAAGGGGTCTCATGCATACCAACACACACACACAAAAAAGAATTATTTGTGCAGAGAACACTAACCTCCCATTAAAAAAAAATTCAACTGGTCATATATTCCTTCCGTGAAGAGCCTATGCTCTGGAGTTAGGTAGTCAGGGTTGGAGTGAAGTCTTGACTCACAAGCTATGAGCCCTTGAACATATCACTATATTACTTTATTTCTCTGAGCCTCAGTTTCCTCAGTTAATCCAAAACAGAATCTATTCCATAAGTTCTTTAGTGGAGATTCGGTAATATAAGGTGTATAAGGTAGCACCAACTGGCCCATCCTAATTTATAAGCACTGGCTGATATTGTCACCCAGAATCTTGATCTTCCTTATTTTAGGGGGTGGAGGGATTGAGAGTTTTCCATAGTCTTGGTTTTGTTTCTTTGCTGCTCAAGACTCAAAACAAGTTTCTCCATCACCAAATTGTTTGCCTACCATTTTTTTTAATCCACATGAAATTCACATGATAGAAAATTCACCAGTTTAAGTCATGCTGTTCAGTGGCATTTAGTGTACTCACAATGCTATAAAATTATCATCACTAATTAGCACAGAACATTTCATCCAAGTCATTGCTGACTCTCATCCATCTCCCACTAGCCAAATCATTTCCTTTTAAATCTATATTTTAGGACTATCATCCTGTCCAAAAACCTGAAGTCAGGGAGGTGAATTCTAGATAGAGTTTTCCATGAGTCTCCATAAAAAAATATTAAATGCATTTTTGAATAGACTCTGAGCACAGAGAGACACTTTCACTCTGGCCGACACAGAACATTGTCCCTTTGATATGTATCTGTCATGCTTGACATCATTTTCTTTGTGTTGTGTTTGATGGAAGAGGGCTTGGAACTTTGAGTGAGGGAAGAGATCTTTTTTTTTTTTTTTTTTCTAAACCTCATGTAAATCAATTATGGGAAAGCCCAGGAAGAAGGTTAGCAGGTCAATCTCTTTGCATTTACTTTCCATCCCCACATTCCAAGAGAGGAATTTTAGTCTTGGGAGGTATGTTCCAGATAACCCTCAGGGAAAATGAGACCCTTTGAAGTTTCAGGGTTGTTTCTGCAGCTGTTGATTTCTTCAAGCCACCCAGGTTGGGGGTGGGGGGGAACTCAGTTCATCAACACTTGGGTGCAGTCTGGCAGTGTTTGCAGGGGGACAATTTACACACTGGCCTGTGTGAGGAGGGGACAGGGCTGGTGATGAGTGAGCAGCAAGGGGAAGAGGAGGGAGGCTACATCAGGCTCCCTACTCAAGTAAGGAGTGAGAAGGAGTAGCAGTTAAAGGGGCCCACTGCTGAAAAATCCTTTCAGATTCCCCTTTGTCTTGTGGTTGTCATGAGTGTCCTGTCTGACATACCATGTAAGCTGGCCTCCTCTCAAGGCCCATCATTTGCACTGCTTCCATCCATTACTTCTTCCCCTCTCACACTGCCCTGTCCTCTCATATTACTGTCGTTTACATTTCTTGTTTTGTTTGACTGTTCCTCATTTTGCCAGTGGTTTCCTGTTTCTTTGTTTCTCTTCTTTTTGTGTAACTCTCCTGCCACCCCCCACCCTCCCCCCAGGGTTTGGTAGTGCTATAATTGCATTTGCTTTTGTCTGTCAGTGGAGGCCTTTATTTCACCCCCAGGAGCAAGTAATAAATTTGCAGGGTCAAGTATTAGTGACTTGCCGCTAGCTCTTCTCAGATTCTCCATTGCAGTGTGTGCTGACCAGTTTGACCAGTAGGGCTGTGACTCTGCCTAAGAAGTGTCTTTCTTCAGACCTAGGGAACCAAAAGGAAAGCCTTTCCTCAGCTGTCCTTGGTATAGTCACTGTTGAGGCAGGGCTTCTGCTTGTGTGGGCTTCAGGGCTTCCCCTGTTCCCCTTAGGGTGGCTATAATTTTTTTTTGCCTCCAGGTTTATTTCTGGGGCTTGGTGCCTGCACCATGAATCCATTGCTCCTGGAGGATATTCTTTCCCCTTTTGTGGATGTTTTATCATTGTTGTGTTATTATTATTGTTTTGTTGCTGTCGTTGTTGTTGGCTAGGACAGAGAGAAATGGAGAGAGGAGGGGAAGACAGAGGAGGAGAGAAAGATAGACAGCTGCAGACCTGCTTCACCGCCTATGAAGCGACTCCCCTGCATGTTGGGAGCCGGGGGCTCGAGCTGGGATCCTTACCCTGGTCCTTGGGCTTTGCGCCACGTGAGCTTAACCCACTGCGCTACCGCCCGACTCCCAGGTTGCTATAATTTTTAATAAAATTATATAAATTTATAGTTTAGCTCCCAGAATTAGTATAGGGGCTTGGCGCCTGCACAAATCTAATACTCCTGGCAGCCATTTTCTTTTTCTTTTTGGATGGAAGGCACAAGACATAGAGAGATAGAGAAGGTGAAAAAGAAGAAAGAACATCACAGTGCTACTCCAGTGCTCCTGAAGCTTCCTCCTTGTTGGCACTCCCACGTGGTAGCCAGTGGTATGAACCTGGGTCCTCATGCATGGTAGTCACATATGCTACCAATCTAGTGGGTCACCACATGGCACCTGATTTCTATAATATTAAAAAAATCTCCCAGTTCTGGGGGAGTGTTGGTGATAAGTCCAGTATTTCTTATTTGTAAGACATCTGCTTGGGAGTCAGGCGGTAGCGCAACGGGTGAAGCGCACTTGGCGCAGAGCACAAGGACCGGCAAAAGAATCCCGGTTCGAGCCCCCGGCTCCCCACCTGCAGGGGAGTCGCTTTACAGGTGGTGAAGCTGGTCTGCAAGTGTCTATCTTTCTCTCCCTCTCTGTGTCTTCCCCTCCTCTTTCCATTTTTCTCTGGCCTATCCAACAATGATGGCATCAATAACAACAACAACAACAACAACAACAATAACTACACCAACAATAAAAAGACAGCAAGGGCAACAAAAGGGAAAATAAATAAATAAATAAATAAAGTAAAATAAAAAAGAAATCTACTGTAACACTGAGCTACATCCTGGGCTCTTTTTCCTGGGTTTTATTAAGATGCCATTGGTATACGACACTGTAATTTAAAAGCACAGAGGAGCAAAATGACTTGATATGTGCACATTCACAAATCATCACCATGCTAAGTTGACACCCATCACCCCCACGTAGATCCTTTCTTTCTTGAGATGAGAACTTGTGTCATTCTCTTAACAACTTTCAGATACACAGCACTGCATTGTTAAATATGACTATCTTCTATATGATATTCCCAGAATGAATTTATCTTATAACCGGAAATTTACACTTTTTGACTCCCCTCACTCAATTTATTTCACCTCCTAACACACCCTCTAGCAATGACAAATGTGATCTGTTTCTGAGTTAGTTTTTACTTAACATTCTGCATCTCCATGAGCTTGTACAGTATCTGTTTTTATTTGTATGACTTCTCTTACTTAGCACGATGTACACTTGCTGTCCATTTGTGTTACTGCAAAGCACAAGATTTCCTTCTTTCTTATGAATGAATAATGTTTGATCATGATGGATAGACCATAATTTTTTGTCCATTCATCTGCCAATGGACATTTGCATTTGCATTCCTGTTTGGGGCAACTTCTGATTTGTTTATAAGATCAGAAAAGGGAATAGGAAAGACTTACACTTGAGCAGCATTGCTTTGATGGTTGATGGATGGGGCTTCTCGTATTACTTCTAAAAGCAGATATATTGGGGGAGAGGTCTTTAGCTTACTAGTGCTTCTCTGCTGGGTCTTGCTCTAAGTCAGTGATCCTGATACTTTAGCTTCCAATAGAATCATTCTACATCTTCCCACTCGGAATTGTGATGAGGCCAAAAATATGATCTCTTTAGCACGTACCTCCAAATGATTCTGATATAACTAACTGCTCTTTGAACTAACTGGGAGAAATGCTGTTTTTTGGGGAGACATAGAGAGGGAAGGATTGGAATTATCTGGATAGTCACAAAAAGCTCTATGTAGAAAATGAATGACTCTAATGTGTCCTGGAGCCCCACCTCCCCAGATCCCTGCCCCACTAGGGAAAGCGAGTGACAGGCTGGGAGTGTGGATTGACCTGTCAATGCCCATGTTCAGTAGAGAAGTAGTTACAGAAGCCAGAACTTCTACCTTCTGCGCCCCATAATGACCCTGGGCCCATGCTCTCAAAGGGTTAAAGAATAAGAAAGCTATCAGGGGAGGAAATGGGATACTGAGTTCTGATGGCAGGAACTGTGTGGAATTGTACCCCTCTTATCCTACAGTCTTGTTAGTATTTACATTTTATAAGTAAAAACTAAGAAAATTTAAAAAAAAGAAAATGAATGGCTCTGAAGGAGGTTTTCACATTCATTTCTGTCTGCACATTTTCTACTTCACTAATATTTTTTATTTTTATTAGTAATTTAATAATAATTAACTAGATTGTAAGATAAAAAGGGGTATAATTCCACACCACCAGAGTTTTGTATTCTGCTCCCTCCATTAGAAACTTCCCTATTCTTTATCCCTCTGGGAGCATGGACCAAAGTTCATTATGGGGTGCAGAAGGTGGAAGGTCTTACTTCTGGAATTGCTTCTCTGCTGAACATGGATGTTGGCACGTCAATCCATACTCCCCAACCTGTTTCTATCTTTCCCTAGTGGGGTAGGGCTCTGGAGGGGTGAGACTTTGGGGCACACTGGTGAGGTCCTCTGCCCAGGTAAGTCAAGATGGCGTCATGGTAGCATCTGAAACTCTGTAAGATATAAAGCAATAAAGCAGGACAAATTGTTTAATAAACAGGAATCCAAAGGTAGGAATAGAACAGATGAAATTAAGGGTCTTCGTTTGAGTGGAAAGAAGCTAGGAAGTCTATTGTAGGTGTGCTCTACTAAGAACTTTTAAAGTAAACATTGTTTTTTTATTGAAAAATACATTAAATGAAATTGTAGGACTCATCTTAACAGTTATCGATTTACCTTCATCTATGAAATGAAATTTGAAAAGTGAGGCCTTGTCTTTGGATTTTAATAAACAGAAATGTTTGAAGATTTCATGCTCAAGGGTCTTTTGTTTTCTTATGTTTGTTCATTTGGAGAAGAATGGATCTTTGCCTCCTACTCACAGAGTAGTATATTTAGTGGCTCTCACTGAATTAGTCCTTTCTGTTCCTGGAGGAAAGAGCTTAATAAAAATCAGATTGCATTCTGGAAATTGAATATATATTTTTTTATGTTGCTGCAGTTAGATGGGTTTCTGTAAATGAGACCAAAAGATACTGGTTAAATGTCTCTTAAAAGGCATAAATATTTTAAACAAAGGGAAAAGTTTAAGAACAACCCAAGTCTTATTTTGGCTCCTGGCAAGTGTTTGCCTCAAAAGGACTTTTAGAAATATTGTAAAAAACAAAAACAAACAAACGAAAAAACCGTTGCTTTAATCACTCCCTTACTAAAGCTAGACCTCTAGGTAAGTGTTTGCTTATGGAGGGGGGAAAGGAAGGGTGGGGATGGACACACATCACAGACACACACACACACACACACACACACACACACACACACACACACCACACAAAAATACCCCCCCACACACAACTTAGTGTCTGCCTGAGTGCCCTAGACAATGCTCCACCTCTTCTGGAGGGGGAAAGGAAGAGTGGAGATGGACACACAACACACACACACACACACACACACACACCACAAAAATACCCCACATGCAACTTAGACCATGCTGCACCTCTTCTCCTTTGCAGCTACTGATCCAGAGAAGTTTCACAGGATCCTTAAGTGGGCCTTCCATCCTGTCTAGGTGCCAGAAATAAAATTCCTAGCCAGTGACTCCATGCTTAAGCCTCATTTCTGAAATCCCCTAGCTGCTCTAGCGGAAGCTCCCCATATCAGAGGTGCCGCCTGTCCACTGGGGGAGTTCTGCGGCTGGTAACACATTTGAGGTGAGTTAAAACAGCTTCCTCCCTTGGCTTCAGCTTCCTGCTCCTAGGGGGAAGTTGGACAATTAGTCCTAAATAGCCCCAGCTGTTAGGGGTTCCCGGGGGACACTCCTTGTGAAGTGTTTTTCCCCTTTGGTAATTCTGATTGCTCCTAATGAGACTGCCTGCTTTATCTGTAACAGACACCACTAGATTACACATCTACATCCTTATGGCTCCTTTTGCCTCAAGGGTTTTAAGCGGTTTTTTTTTTTTTTTTTTTTTTTCTGAAACCAAACTACAAATCCTGTATCCAGTGCCGTTTTCTTTGTGGATGAGGGGGAGGGCAGGGAGGAAAACAAATAAAAATAAATGACCTGATATGTTTTCTTCATGGAGCTAGTCTCTTTTTATTGCTCCGGGGTAATCTTTGTGTTTAGGGAAGTGAGTCTGACTCTGAACACACGCACACACACACGCACACAGAGTGGTGACTAAAGATAGCTCAGTAAAGTGCACACTTTGTCATGTTCAAGGAGCCTGGTCTGAGTCCACAGCCACCACATGGGAACACCTGCTTGGGGAAAAAGTTTCACGAGTTGTGGAGCAATGCTGTGATATCTCTTGGTGTTTCCCTCCCTATCTTTCCATCTCTCATTGTATCTTTAAAAAAAAGTCTGCAGGGAGTGGTGGAATCATGCAAGCATAGCGCCTTAGGAATGACCCTGGTGACTTACAGAAATAGGAACAGGTCAATTAAATGGAGACATGACCCCAGTTGCACCACCATATATGCCCACCCCTGCCATTAATTGTAATTTGAAATTACAAAACACAAAGGGAACCATGATGGTCTCTGTGTATACTTTCATCATACCACCTCCGCATTCTCCTGCCTTAGACTTTAACTGAGAGGCTTCCAAATATCAGACTTGAGTTACACTGGGTCATTGTCTCAGATTCCTTCTTGTTAACAAAGAAGTTTCCTGAACCCTTTCCTAGAAAGAATGATTTAGGGTGGCTGAACGGAAATCTGCAAATGTGAAGATTTGTTGCACAGCTCCACTGAAAAAAAAAAAAAATCTCCATGTCCAGCCAGCTGAAGGCTTTTAAGTTGAACTGTTATCAGGAAGTAACCACAAGTTCAGCTGTGCGATCAACCTGAAGCCCGTTGTTCTGAAGCAGAATTCAAATTAAGGTGAAGCTGGCTCAATTTGGGCTCAAAATATAGTAAGGGGGAGGTTACCAAAAAAAAAAAAACAGCCCTTTATAATCAGATGATGTCTTTTAAGAATATTTATGTAAGGGATCCGGGCAGTAGCACAGCGAGTTAAGCACAGGTGGCACAAAACACAAGCACCAGTGGAAAGATCTGGTTCAAGCCCCCAGCTCCCCCACCTGCAGGGGAGGAGTCCCTTCACAGGCGGTGAAGCAGGTCTGCAGGTGTCTATCTCTCTCTCTCCCTTGATGTCTTCCCTCCTCTCTCCATTTCTCTGTCCTATCCAACAACAACAACAACTACAACAATAAAAAAAAAAACAAGGACAACAAAAGGGAATAAATAAATGAAAAACTATTAAAAATGAATATGTACTCAAATATTTAAATATTCAAATATTTTAATATTAAATTTTAAATATTTTTAAAAATTAAATCAAAATTTTAATATTGAATATTATAATATTCAAATATAAAAAGAATATTTATTCAGCTTATTTCATATCAGAGGGGGAGGGGAGCAGGAGAAGAAGGGGTAGAAGAGGAAGAGGTATGTGTGCCAGAGAAACCCTCTGGTACTCGTGATTCTGGGGTACAAAATGTGAGCAATAGGCATGACAGCTCCTCTACCAACTGCACTGTCTCCCCAACTGCATACTGTTTTAATTATATGCTTTTGAGCCTTAAAATCAACATATGGAATCCATGATAAGCAAATGATTACATTTGTGTAGATTATTTTATTATTGTTATTGTTATTATTATTATTATTACAAGAGAGACCAAAGCACTGCTCCACCACTTGTGATGCTTTTTGCTTTTCCCATTTCTATGCTTTTATGTGGTGCTGGGACTTGAGCCAAGGATCTCACACATGCAAGGCACATGAAAACTTTGCATTTGCACATCCCAAGCTCTCTGGCCATGCCCCCACCCTGTCTCTTGTTCTAGTGAAACTGGACTTGCAAAAACAGGCAGAAGACCTGCAGGCAAGGATTCATCAATTTGATTTTTATTTTAATTAATTAATTTTAAATTAAAAAATTATTTATTTATTCATAAGAATGATAAGAGGAGAGAGAGAAAGAACCAGATGAATCACTGTGGTACATATGCTGCCGGGGATTGAACTTGGGACCTCGTCGTTGAGAATCCAATGCTTTATCCACTGCACCACCTCCAGACCACTCAATTTGATTTTTAAATTGTTGCATTAAAACATTATTTATCCAACTAAGACCCATGTGTTGGCTGCAACTATCCTTTGCCAACAAAAGGAACCGGGGAGTCCTTGGGTAAAAAATGACTTATTCTAAGATTAAGGCAGGAAATAAATAACATGAGTCCAAAGCACTTTGCAATGCCAGAAAGTAAAGGAGTGTTAAACCAACCAAAACAAAGAGCAAAACATTTGTGAGGGTGTGGCACAGGAGACCATTTTAAGAGCTACCAAATGGTCAAAGCTGGAAAACTCTGAGAAACAAGTAAAATAGGGTTGGAGTAAAGCCTTCAGTATACCTGAAATCTCCCAGTCCTTATCAAGATAATGGAATAATTATGTAAGTGGGTATGCAGAGTCAAGTCCTCCAGGCTAAGCAATTTCAAATGTGTTGTGTATATATTCTGACCTTAAAAATGGAACATAACTCCCTATTCCCTGAGTATGAGTTGGTAATGCTAACTTCTTGCCAGAGAATGCAGGGAGATGAGGGCAGCCTAGCAGTGGAGGAACAGAAAGAAAGAAAGAAAGAAAGAAAGAAAGAAAGAAAGAAAGAAAGAAAGAAAGAAAGAAAGAGAGAGAGAGAGAGAAAGAAAGAAAGGAAGGAAGGAAGGAAGGGAAAAAAACCACCTCAACTAGTGATCAAGGTCAATGCAAATGCCAGGGGTCATAACTCACGTTGATGTACATATTCTTGGTTAGATGTGGTGAAAATTGCACTTGACCTCTACAGTTTTCCTCCCATCAATCTACAGTCCCAGTCTAATCATGAGAAAACATCAGGAAAAAAAATCCAATAGAAGGGAGCATGCTATAAAATACCTGGTCAGCACTCTTCCAAAATTGCCATGATTCATCAAAAGCCAGGAAAATCCGAGAAATTCTCATAACCAGGAGGAGCCAAAGGAGATGTGGCAATTCAATTTAATGTAGGAACCCAGGGCAGAAGCGAGTAAAAGCTAATGACCATCTTAATAAAATAGAGACTTCAGTTAATGAGAGCTTATCGATACTACTCATTAATTGTGAAAAGAAATAAAAAGTAAAACTTACTGCTTGAGATGTCCATAAAGGTACTAGGTACTAGGCTTTTGATGAATGGCAACTTTCCAGATTATCATCAACCTGCATCTAGGCTAAAGCAGAGATGATTCATTTAAAAAGTCTTGATTAGTGAGTGTCTTGTTGTGCCCCCTTGAACTGTACACCCCAAGTGTCTGCCTCACCTTAGTCCTGTCCAACTCTCTAAATGTAAACCAGATGTCTTACTCTAGTTTCCTGAGACGGAAGTGTGCACGTGGCGTTCCTGGTCTGCATGCTCTACGTTTTATGTGTGGGCATACATGGTTTGATCACATTTCACATAAAGTGCATTATTTTTATTTCATAAATTGAAGGTTTGTTATGCCTATGTGTTGACCAAGTGCCATGTCCTCACAAGCACATGCTGCCTTTGGGTCTCACTTAAAGAACTGCAGTTTCTTCTTTTTTTAAGATTTTATTTGTTTATTTATGAGAAGGATAGGAGGAGAGAATGAAAGAACCAGACATTACCCTGGTACATGTGCTGCCGGGGATTGAACTTGGGACCTCATGCCTGAGAGTCCAATGCCTTATCCACAGTGTCACCTCCCGGACCACAGAACAACAATTTCTAAGCATACCGATACTGCACACTTCACAAACAAAAGGAGAACATTGGCATAACGTTTTCATTCATTCATGAATTTGTTAACCTGAACACTGCTCAGCTCTGGCTTTTATTGTACTGCTGGGGATTGAACCTTGGACCTCTAGTACCTGAGGCAAATGGCTATGTTGTGATATTGTCTGTGTTGTATAAACTGCTATGTCATCTCCCTTGCTTCACACAGCTTTTTAAACATGTGATACAGTGTTGGTTTACAATACTAGCACATTTGGGAGCACAGTTTCATAGATATAGGTGTGCACCTGCTGCCAAACATCTGGTGCCACTAGTTTCAATGAGCTCTCTACCCATCCCTTCATACTACCCTTTCGGTAACCACCATAATTGTCATTGAGTCTAAAAGTAAGTTTTGGCAATGGGCTTCTTTGCTATGTGCTTGACCCAGGTTTGAACATGGTCCCTAGCAAGATTCAGCACTGTAGTAGTCTCTCTCTCTCTCTCTCTCTCTCTCTCTCTCTCTCCCTTTTCCTTCCCCTCTCATACCTTCTCTCCATCTCTCTTTCTCTCCCTACCACTTACTCTGCCTCTCTACTTCTAACTCCTTCCAAAAAAAAATGTACTGGAAAACCAAAAACTCAGGTGCCTTTCTTTATTATGATCCATGTTTGACTGTGGTTGTCTGTGGTCTGGACCCCACCTTGCAGCCTCTCTCTGAGGTGTCTCTGTGTTAACTACCTGACAGGATTCTTTCCTTATAAACTCCTTAGAATAAGTTGAATTGTATATTCCTTGGCTTATGACAGGAATGGCTTGAGTAAAAGCTCAGTGAGCACTTGGGAAAGTTACAGCCCTCCAGCCACATGAAGAACGTGAAGAGTGCAGGCAGTGACTGGGAGGAGGCCTAAGAGGCAGCAACAGGGGTCAGTCCAAGAACTGAGGCTGCTCTGTGAGCCGCCAGCCAGGCCCTTCTCTCACAGCACTTTATTCCTCCAAAGGCAAGTTGTTTTTGTGGTTCAGGGTTGACTCCTACACAGAGCTCAGGAAGCTTCAATCTCTGTCCCAGAAGTTGATGAGACCAAAGTAGTTTGATTGTTTCTCCCACTCTCCTCTGTTCACCTCAGTACTGCCTAGAGAGGACAAGTGTCCATTTAAGGCATAATGTCACAGGTATCAACCTCACGCCCCCTCCACCCCTGCTTCTGTTTCCAGGTTAGGGGGACTGACTTCCAGCCCTGACTGAATATTGGAGAGAGACACTGCTGTCACTCTAATCCCAAAGGTAAAACTGCATCAGTGAAACCACGCTATTGAACTGACTTGACTGTTTCCAGTTACTGACTGGTTTGTTTGTTGTGAAGGGGACTGGGCTCTAATGGCTCTGACACCAGCATAGAATGAACCTTGTATCTGATGGGCATTTCTGTAAGAAGAGCTGGCTGGTGTGATCCCCATTGGAATAACTGACTGAATCTGCTGTTTGTTCACTCACAGCTCGGCCGCTTGTGAAGCAGAGTGGGGAAAGTGCTAGTAAGAGACTTCCAGACTCTCCATCCAGTTTCTTGTGACTTCCCTTCAGACAGACTCAGGTTTAAACCCCTGCTAGGGACAGTCTTAACTGTGTGCTCTGGGCAAGTCGCCTGGCCCCATAGAATCTCAGTTTATTGGTAAAAATGGGCTCAATTTATGATTACCTGAGCTTCTTGAAATACCCAGCCAGTGCCTGGTGCAGGAGAGTGACTCAAATGACAGACAGCCATCATCACTTGGGATGGGTGTGTGTGTGGGGGGAGGGGGTCCTTCTATCAGACTACAGAATCTAGGAATTACTCTGGAAACAAGACACAGGAGGACTGCCCATCTGATAGGGACTATTTCCTTCTTGCGGATTAATCAATGAAAAAAATGGCTCTGGAATATTGTCTTGCTCTTGGGAGCATCTTGGAAGAGAGAGCATGAAAAATAATAGTGTTCCATGGAGACCAAGGCTTCATGCCCTTCCTTTCCCTGGTCCACAGCAGTGGCGAGGGCTATTTGATTGAGAAGAGAGTTTCAGAGGAGAGCAGTTCTGAGAGTTTCTCCTTCTTTCTTCCCTGACTGCTGTGGGTGCATGTTGATTTCTTTGCCTTTGTAATATGCCTTGACCTCTATCTGGGCTTTGCACTCAGGGCCCTGGGAGGAGCCAGAAGTAACCCTGAGAACAGACCACACCAGGCTTCTCTGCCTTCCCAGGCACATTTCTGAGAATGCACTGGTAGAGTTTAGTTTTAATAACAATCATAACTCAAGAGAACTACTCGTTACTATTTTTTTTTTTTACTGTGCAGCTGAAGACAGGATGATCTCATTGTAAAGTGGGGAGGAGGGATGGAAGGAGAAGCAGCTGTAGCCTCAGGAGACACTTCCCACCCCCTTGTGGGGCACACTGCTCCCAAGGGCTCATGGGTGGAGGATGGATGCAGAATGGCAGCTGTCCCCCACCCAGATCTTTCTTTGTGTGCCCAGAAATTGGGCTGAGTTAGAGGGTAACCAGACTGTGGAATAAGAAACCACATTACACTTTGGGAGAACTACAGCAGTTTCCAATGAAGGGAATGAGGACACAGAACTCTGGTGGTGGGAATTGTGTGGAGTTATTGTCCTGTTATCTTATAATTTTGTAAATCAATCAATAACAAAAAATTAAATTAAAAAAAAACATTGCTGGCCTGGGGAGATAGCATAAGGGTTCTGCAAAAAGACTTTTCATGCCTGAGGCTCTGAAGTCCCAGGTTTAACCACCAGCACCACCATAAAAATTAGCTGAGCAGTGCTCTTGTAAAAAAAAAAAGAAGGGTGAAGTAGATATCATAATGGTTATGCAAAGACACTCTCATAAGTCACAAGATCAATCCCTGCACCACCATAAGACAGAGCTGATCAGTGCTCTTAATGTATGTGTTTATATGACAAACCACTTGGCCTGGGAGATCTCCTTGTGGCTTGATCTACAAGGACCCAGGTACTTACACTGTGTCTTTCCCACTTTTTACCTGACTGCCTGTGCCCTGGATCTCTGGTCAACCCACTGGCCTTTCAGCACCCAGCTTAAAGCTGGATACTAGTTTCCCCAATAGCTGAATAGTAAATGACCAGGCTGCTTGGTGTTGATGGCTTGTGACAGACTAGCAATTCAAGAGATAGCTATTAAGCCTCGTAGCACACAGGTGAATACTTATACCAAAGATTTGATGGTGTGATTTTAGGTACTAGCTGCAGGTCTGGAATGACAGGGAGTGAAAATTTGTGTACAGTGAAGATTTCCTAGATTCTGATTAAATCATAGTATACTGAGAGCTTTCCCCCCCCTTTTTCTTTCTTTTCCTTTTTTTTTTTTTTTTTTTTGCCTACAGGGTTATCTCTAGGGCTTGGTGCCTGCACTACGAATGCACTGCTCCTGAAGTCCTGAAGGACATTTTCCCCATTTTGTTGCCCTTGTTATTGTTGTTGTTGGATAGGACAGAAAGAAATTGAGAGAAGAAGATAAGACAGAGAATGGGAGAGAAAGATAGACACATGCAGATCTGCAGTGAGGCAAATCCCCTGTAGGTGGGGAGCTGGGGGCTCAAACTGGGATCCTTATGCTTTACAACATGTGCTACTGCCTGGCCCCCTTTTTTTCCTCTTATTTTTGTTCACCTTTTGGATATCTCTTTTTAAAACTTTTTTTGAAATATTTATTCATTCCCTTTTGTGGTCCTTGTTGTTTTATTGTTGTAGTAAATTTTTTCATCTTTATTTATTTATTGGATAAAGACAACCAGAAATCGAGAGAGAAGGGGTGACAGAGAGACACCTACAACACTGCTTCACCACTCGCAAAGCTTCCCCCCTGCAGATGGGGGACTGAGGGCTTGAACATGGGTCCTTGTGCATTGTAATATGTGTGCTCAACCAGGTGAGCCACCACCCCACCTCCTTTTTGGATATCTCCAAGACTTTACTGCCCCCCCCATAGGACTTTTTCAGATAGAGAGCCAAAGTGGTGGGGAAAGGAGAGAGAGAGAGAGAGAGAGAGAGAGAGAGAGAGAGAGAGAGATATTAAGAGAGACTGAGACCAGAGCACTGAAGTTTCCTTCTATGTGGTGGGGATCAGACTGGAACTTGTGTCCTTACATGTGGGAAAGCAGCATACTCTCCGAGTGAGCTATTTTTCCAGCCTTAGAGCTCTGTTCCCCTTTGCTGTCCTTGTTTTATCTTTGTTGTGGTTATTATTATTGTTGTTATTGGTGTCGTTGTTGTTGGATTGGACAGAGAGAAATAGAGAGGAAGGGAAGACAGAGAGGGAGAGAGAGAAAGACAGACACCTGCAGATCTGCTTCACCGCCTGTGAAGCGACTCCCTTGCAGGTGGGGAGCCGGGGACTCGAACTGAGATCTTCATGCCAGCCCTTGTGCTTTGTTCCATGTGCGCTTAACCCATTGCGCAACTCCTGAGCTTTGTTTTCTTTAGAAGACAACGTTAAACCTGCTTAAGGGAATCATACTTTTATATCCAAGTTATTCTATTCAGTTCCCAAACACTTGGTCCATCACACCACAGAAAGTACTAGAATCAGAGAACCCCCAAACAGATATCTGTAGATACAAACACAACTCACAACACTACTATCCAGCCCACCTACTGCTGCTGTCGTTAAAAATAGAACCTGTGGCTTTTAGTTCACTGGCTCACTGCTTACCCTACTTCCTGGTGATTTGATACCAACCAGGTTTGCCTTGGCTCTTTTTGGTGACTGTCTTTCAGTTCTGGGAAAAAAAAACCAACAAGTTCAAGCCCATCAACATTGATTGTGTACCCAAGCTGGACAGTGGGATGGGAGGAGGGCATTACTAGTGTACATGTTCAGACCAGGTTGAGTTTGCAAAGAAGGCCCCATCCTCACAGACTGTGGGTGGGAGGCTGACTGGTTGGCTGGGAGTAGGTCACTGCGCATAGCGTTTTATAGGAAACTTCGAAAACAGTTTCCAAATAAAACCAGGGGACTCAAACTTCGAAAACCAGTATCCAAATGGATCTCACTCATGTCCGTGGTTGTGTACTGAAACTTCATGAGCTCTTTTCAAAGTTCGTTTCCTTCTGGTACAGAGATTCCTCTTAACACTGCCAGTTTCTGTGAAAGGATTGTCAGCTGCTCGTGATAGAATCACTTCGAAGTAAAATGCTTAATTCTAGAGGATATTTTATTTACAGCCAAGCAAATGTAACCAGTGACACTCCCCCCCACCAGACCTCGGGGACTGTAGATCTTTGATACTGCTGAATGACTCTGCCAAGG
This sequence comes from Erinaceus europaeus, assembly GCF_950295315.1. Lineage (NCBI taxonomy): Eukaryota > Metazoa > Chordata > Mammalia > Eulipotyphla > Erinaceidae > Erinaceus > Erinaceus europaeus. The sequence goes on from NC_080185.1 coordinate 26,051,246, forward strand.
CCTCTGGTTTGCTTTTAAACAAGTAAATTGTCCAATTCAAAACAAATGTGCTCAGGCTGCCTTGCCACCCCACCCCCCAATATGCCATTCACCACGGGCATGCAGCCCACTGCTCAGGGCTGGCAGTCAGCTGTCCGCCATGCGCAGTTGCTTCGTGTTGGTCTGCCTTAAGAAGCAGGCACTTGGGCTTGACCACAAAACATCTGGTCAGTTCAGTTAAGCCAATAGTTTGTTGTGTGTGTGTTTTTTTTTAATTTTTCTATACCAACCTTATGTGATCAGACTATGTACATTTCTGAGGCCTAGCATTTTGTTTGCTGTCATTATTTTTGGGAGAATTTACTTTACAAATTGAATTCAGAGAGAGAGAGAGAGGGAACACACGCTCAGGGCAACCCTTAGACTCAGACCCATGTAGCACCCAAGATGAAACAGGGAGCTTCAGGCATGCAAGCTTTCACTCTAGCTGCTCAGCTTTCTCCATGTAGTTTCTCTGCTCTGCTCTGCCCTGCTCTGCTTTTCCTCACTTTTCCTTTCCTTTCTTTTTCTTTTTTAAAAATTTTTAAAATTTATTATTTGTTTTCCCTTTTGTTGCCCTTGCTTTTTTTGTTGTTATTGTTGTGGTTATTATTGTTGTTGTTGATGTCATCTTTGTTGGATAGGACAGAGAGAAATGGAGAGAGGAGGGGAAGAAAGAGAGGGGGAGAGAAAGATAGACACCTGCAGACCTGCTTCACTGCCTGCGAAGTGACTCCCCTGCAGGTGGGGAGCCGGGGACTCAAACTGGGATTCTTAAGCTGGTCCTTGCGCTTCGTGCCACCTCCACTTAACCCACTGCACTACCGCCCGATCCCTTCCTTTCTTTCTCCTCTTCCTCCTCATTCTGCTCAGCTTTCTCTTTCTTCTCTTTCTTCACTGTTGAAGAGTTAGTGGATTACAGTATAGTTCTTGAGACACAGGTACAAACTTTCATCTCCCTATGGACAGCACTTATAATAAAAAAAATGATTGTGTGTGTGTGTGTGTGTGTGTGTGTGTGTGTGTGTGTGTGTGTGTGTGTGTGTGTGTTAGAGACAGAGAGAGAAATACTAACTGCGTTCCAGCATATGTGGGGTCAGGGATGGAACTGGGAGCCTTAGGTGTACTTGTCCTGTGCTCCACCCCTGAGCCGTCTCCTTGCCCACATGCCATTTTTGAAGATGTTACAATGGAATAGGCCATTTAGTCTGAACTGTGAAATGTCCTGTCGGCTGAGCCCATGGGTCAGTGTTCCATATAAGTACTGCGCGCTAACCGATTGCGCCACTGGAGCTCCAGGTCAGTGTTCCAGTTGCCACTGTGGCTCCTGTCCTCAGGAAGCTCAGCTCAGAGTCTCTCCAGGGCATGAGAGTAGGGGACAGGCAGATCCCCAGCTGGCTCTGATGTAAGGTAATCAGCACCCTTCTTGCGGCAAGAACAAAGCCTGTCATGGATACCCAGAGGAAGGAAGGATTACTTTCACTTGGGAGGGGAGGTCAGGAAAAGCAGCTCAGAGGAGGGAACATTTGAGCTGGGTTACAGGAGAAAGCTATTCCAAGCAGGGAGAAGTGTGGGTGAAGGCACTCATGCATGTGGTGGACCTTGGCGGAACACTGAGAGGGCTCCCGGGGAGAGTGGTTTTCCAGGGATTGAGCTAAATAAAGCACTTCTGGCCACACAGCAAGGCTCTCCCCTGTCTGCGATCCATTAGAACCCACTCCCATGCTGAGGAGCATCTGGAGGTAGGCCAGCATGGGCAGTCCTGGACAGTTTCTCCTTGGGTGCCAGAGCTTGATATGTAGCCATTGTCTCTTACATGGTGACACCCGGGCAGTGGCAGATGGGTAGGAGAGAGTAGGTGCATCTGAGCAGATTTATTTTGGCCCCACTACTGGCAGTCCTTTGCAGAGGGAGGCTTAACAAGAGGCCAGCTCCTAAGGAACCCCCGAGGCTTACCAAAGTGTTGAAGGTGGGCTTGAAAAGCCAAAGAAGATGAAAAGAAAGGAATCAAAACACCCTTCAAAAGAAATGGGGTAGACAGTAATGGTTAGGGGATTTAGAATCATTGTGTTTTCTTTTGCCTGATCGACAAGTGTGGTGTAGCAGCTTAACTCTGGCCCAGGGTTGTTCCCTTTCTAATGGCATTATCAGTACCAGGCCCTCCCACCATACAGAAGGCTAATTTGGGGAAGAAAGAAAATATTTGAGGTTAATTTCATATATATATATATATATATATATATATATATATATATATATATATATGACAAATTTGAGAAGAGAGGAGAGATATAAAGGGAGAGAGAAGGTGATAGCTGTTGTACTGGTTTGCCATTCATAAAGCTCCCTCCTTGTAGGTGGGGAAAGGAGGCTTGAACCCAGATCCCTGCACAATGTAACATGTGTTCTCAGCCAGGTGCACCAATACCTGGTCACTAGATGTCTAATCTGCATCCATGTTGACTGATCCATGTATCATGACAGAGAAATATTATCTTTGTATCAAAAAACTTAAACCTTTCCTCTTCTGGTTATATACTGTTCTAGGGATTGAACTCTGGACCACACACATGAATATCATAAAGTTCTACTGCTGAGTTACCTCCAAGGTCCCTCTTTTCTTAGATGTATTCGAAGTAGTTTTTTAAAAAAGATTTTATTCATGAAAAATAATAGGGCAGAGAGAGAAAGAATCAGACATCACTCTGGTACATGTGCTGCTGGGGATTGAACTCAGGATCTCATGGTTCAGAGTCTAATGTTTTATCCACTTTACCACCTCCCGGACCACTTGAAGTATTTAAAAAATATTTTTATTATATTTAAATTTGATAAGGCAGAGAGAAATTGAGAGGAAGAAGGATATAGGAAGAGGGAAAGAGAGACTTGGGCTGGGTGGTGCGTTATCACCTGCTTAAGTGCACCTGTCACAGTGTGCAAGGACCCAGGTTCAAGACCCTGTCCCCCACCCGCAGGTATCTCTCTGTCTCTCTCATTAAAATAAAAAAATTAGAGAGGGAAACAGACAGAGATGCACACCTGAAGCTTTGCTTTATCACTTGTGCATCTCTGTCTGTCTCCCTCTCTATCTCCCCATTCCTCTCAAAATCTGGTTGTCTCTACCCAATAAATAAAGATGATAAAAAAAAGGAATAAAAAAGACAGAGAGAGAGAGACTAACAGTACTGCTTCACTACTGGTGAAGCTTCTTCCTGCAGGTGGGGACCGGGGGGTTGAACCCAAGTCCTTGTACCAAGCAATGTATGTGGTCATCCAGGTATGCCACTACCTGGCCCCTAAATTAATTATTTTTCTTTTAACTAGAGAGATAGAGGGATACCAAAGCACCACTCAGCTCTGGCTTATGGTAAGTCTTTGGTGTTGAACTGAGCCTAGGGAGCTTCAGGCATGAAGGTCGTTTTATGTGAACATTATGTTATTTTTCCAGCCAGCCTGCTTAAAGTCTTGAAGCAGATGGTAGAAGACTTTGGTTATTAAAGGTGCATCTTTCTTGTGACTTTGTTTTGCAAACCTTGCAAGTCTGCTGCTTCCTTACCCTTCTGGGAAGCAGGGAAGCAGTGCTCTGCCCCTTCCCCAGATAAATGACCCGAATACATTTTTTGGTCACATTTGCCTGTCAACAAAATGGCTACCTATTTCATAGACCTTCTAAGTAGAATACATTGATTCTTCCTCAGTTACAGATGAGATTCAGGGGGACAAGGTCTTATGAGTGACCTAAGCCCTACTTTGGAACAGATTTCTTCAAACCACCACAGTGACCAGAAGGGATCTGCCTAGTTGTGGCATTACCTACTCCATATTCCCAGAGCACAGATCAGAGATTAGCCTAAAGCAGATAATAAATGATTGTTAAATAATAGAAGATTCACACCCCCTCCCATAACAATGACTGACTTATTTTCTCATGAATGCAGAAAGCAACCATTTCAGGGAAAGACATGGAAAAATCCAAATAAACTCGTCGCTACTAGTTACACTTGATTCTTCTTTGGCTTCTCCTAGCCCTTGTGTGTGGTGTGTGCCGGGGATATTCCACAATGGTCTTATGGTGTGCTGATATTGGGTGTCTGTGACTATAAACGTTGGGAAGTAACATGTAGGTTGTTGAAGAGATCTATTTTATTTTATTATCATTTTTATTGCAACCAGGATTATCACTGAGACTTTGTACCTGCATGACAAATCCACTGCTTTGGGGCCTGGCAGTGGTGCACCTGGTTAAGCACAAGGATCCAAGTTCAAGCCCCTGGTCCCCACCTGCAGGGGTAAGGCTTCACTAGTGGTGAAGCAGGGCTACAGGTGTCTCTGTCTCTTTCCCTCTCTACTTTCCTCCTCCCCTATTAATTTCTCCACCTCTATCCAATAATAATATATATATATATACATATATATATATATATTGCTCTTGGTGGCTTTTTTTCATTTGATAGGACAGAAATAAATTGAGAGAGGAGAGGGATATAGAAAGGAGACAGAGAGAGACCTGCAGTACTTACTTCATTTGTTCATGAAGCTTCCTCCTTGCAGGTGGGAAGGGCTAGAACCCAGTTTCTTGCACATGGTAAAGTGTGTGCTTAACCAGGTGCATCAACACCTTGTCCCCTGCTGAGTAGATTTTAATGATACTATAAGGCCAAGAATGAGGACCATTACTCTTTACAGAAAATGACAAAGGGAAAACGTCTTTCAAGGGGTAGGTGGTGAGGCAGGAGTAGGTTGGTCAGAAGGAAATCAAGGCTTCACCTCAGAATATGCTTTGCCTCCTAACTAAATGACATTTTGTGCTGGCACTTGGATCTTCTAGAAAACTCTACAGGTGTTCCTATTCCTGAAAGGCAAATATCTGCAGGATCCTGCTCATTGCAGGCAGTATCTTTGGTTCAGACTTCTTTGCCCCAGGAAAGTGGGCAGATAATCTTGTGTTTGCACTGGAGGTGACTCTCTAAGGGGGCAGGGACAGTTGATGATGTGGCTCAGGAGATGAACCACTTGCTTTCCTGGTTTGGGTCCTTCATTCTCAGTATTTCCTATACATTCAAGGCTTTCCATAAACACACACACAGAGAAAAAGAGAGGGGAGAGGAGAGAGAGAGAGAGAGAGAGGAAGAGAGAGAGAAGAGAAGAGAAGAGAAGAGAAGAGAAGAGAGGGGAGGGGAGGGGAGAGGGGAGAGAGGAGAGAGAGAGAGAGAGAGAGAGAGAGGAAGAGAGAGAGAGAAGAGAAGAGAAGAGAGGGGAGGGGAGGGGAGGGAAGGGGAGAGGGGAGAGAGGAGGGAGAGAGGAGAGAGAGAGAGAAGAGAAGAGAGGGGAGGGGAGGAGAGGGGAGAGAGGAGGGAGAGAGGAGAGAGGAGAGAGAGAGAGAGAGAGAGAGAGAGAGAGAGAGAGAGAGAGAGAGAGAGAAAGAGATAGGGAGAGAGAGAGGAGAGGGGAGAGAGAGGAGAGAGAGAGAGAGAACTAAGAATTAGATTATGAGGTAAGAAAAAGTACATTTCAGGGTTAGCAGGGAAAGAAAATGATACTAAGACCCTACTTAGATTAATTATACCAGAATTTTATGTGTTTGGCCTGGGCACCAGCATTTGACGATTTCTCCAGCTGATTCTAATGTGCAGCCAGATGTGAGAGTCACCTGCTCTGGCAGAGTAGAAGGTGATGTCTCCACTCCCTTGTTCTCTGTCCTAAAAGAAACAAAGATCTTTAATCCCAAACAACCCAGGATTTTCTCCTATACCATAAAGGTTTGAGACAATATACGTCTTAGAGTTAATGTTCATTTTTCTCTCACTGGGAGCACCGCTGTGTTTGTGTTGACATCCAGCATATCGATCCAGGTACAGGGTGTCTGGGCAAAGGCTATCCTACCTCCCTCTGTAATGCCTTGGGAAGCCTCCAGGCATAGACAGTTTGTCTTTTACTTCATTAGATAGCCTGAGCCTATGGCTCTTGCCCTACAAAATTACAGAATTTTGTACATACCTTTATTTATTTATTTATTTATTTATTTATTTATTTATTTATTTATTTATTTCTGTTTCCACCAGGGTAGTCACTGGAGCTTAGTGCATACTTAACAAATCTGCCCCTCCCAGCGGCCTTTTTGTTTTCTTCCTGACAAGGAAATTGAGAAGAAAGGGGGAGATGATGAGGTGATATGAGATGAGATGAGATGAGATGAGATGAGATGAGATGAGGAGAAGAGAGGAAAAGAGAGGAGAGGAGAGAAGAGGAGGGTAGGGGAGAGGAGAGGAGAGGAGAGGAAATGAGGGTGAGGATGAGATGAGATGAGATGAGGAGAGGAGAGGAGAGGAGAGGAGAGGAAATGAGGGTGAGGATGAGTTGAGATGAGGAGAGGAGAGGAGAGGAGAGGAGAGGAGAGGAAATGAGGATGAGATGAGGATAAGGATGAGGATGAGATGAAATGAGATGCGATGAGATGAGATGAGATGAGATGAGATGAGGATAAGGATGAGATGAGATGAGGATAAGGATGAGATGAGATGAGATGAGATGAGGAGAGGAGATGAGGAGAGGAGATGAGATGAGGAGGAGATGAGATGAGGAGAGGAGATGAGATGAGGAGGAGATGAGATGAGATGAGGATGAGATGAGATGAGGTGAGGATGAGATGAGGTGAGATGAGATGAGGTGAGATGAGATGAGATGAGATGAGAAGATGATGAGATGAGCTGAGATGAGATGAGATTTGATGAGATGAGATGAGATTTGATGAGATGAGAGGAGATGAGATGAGATGAGGAGGATAGGAGAAGAGAGGAGAGGAGAGGAGATGAAGAGATGAGATGAGAAGATGATGAGATGAGAAGATGATGCGATGAGGAGAAGAGATGAGATGAGGAGATGAGAGGAGAGGAGAGGAGAGGAGAGGAGATGAGGAGGAGATGAGATGAGATGAGAGGAGAGGAGAGGAGATGAGGAGGAGATGAGATGAGGTGAGATGAGATGAGGGAGAGAAAGAGACAGTTGCAGCACTGCTTCACCATTCATGAAGCTCCACCTGCAGGTGGGGACTGTGCACTTGCTCCCAGGTCCTGGCATATGGTAATGGGTGTTCTCTACTGTATGTGCTACAGCCTGACCCCTAGAATGTATACACAATTAAAAACAATTGCTGCCAAAGTGCATTCAGAGTCATATGGCCCAGCCAGTTTCATGGCATCAATCATGTACTTGCACATTGTGACTATATTAGTTGCTTGCCCTCCATTCATTCATTTCTCCATCTAAATGTGTGACTGGCATATGGTAGGAGATGATCTTTGACTGAAGGGCTTTTGATATTTGGACCATAGAAAGACAGCTCTTGGAGGGTGGGAAGTATATGACAGTGTATTCTGTGCAGACAAACAGGCTGATAGACCGGGCCTGGGGCAGGAGATCAGCCAACCGACTGTTGGAATCATAGATTATTTGGTTGCCTTAACTAGTGGAGTCATTCAAGGAGGTTAAAGACATAGTACTGGGAGGCCAGACAAGCAGGTACCCCAAAGCATCTGCTTAGTAATCACTGGAGTCTCATTGGCTTCGGTTCTGGAAAGCTGGTTTGAATAAAATCATCAAGTACACCAGGATCACCTGAGGATGACTGGTTCCTTTTCCTCATCATACTGTTGTCCTTCAAATCTCCAGGGCTACATGATTCACTACACCCAGGTTTCTTCTTGAAGCAAGAAGAGACCACAGCTTTGTAATTTCTTCCTTCCTTCCTTCCTTCCTTCCTTCCTTCCTTCCTTCCTTCCTTCCTTCCTTCTTTATTTCTTTATTTCTTTCTTTCTTACTGGATAGAGTGAAATCGAAAGGGAAAAGAGGATACAGAAAGGGAGAGAAAAAGATCAACACCTGCAACACTGCCTCATCACTCTGAAGCTTTCCCAGTGCAGGTGGAAGCTGAGGGCTTGAACCTGGGTCTTTGTGCACGGTAACGTGTGTGCTCAACTGAGTGTGCAGGTGTGTCCCACTTTCACTTTAGTTATGTGATTTCTTAACTCTATGAATTTGAGTAAATGACTTACTTCCTTTATCTTCATAGGGTCAGCAGGAAGTACTTTGAAAAAAGTGCTTAATGTCTCTAATAAACTACAGCACTGGCATTCTGCATTGAAAACAATTCTGCAGTGAGTGTAGTAAGTAAGGCATGGGCTTTGGCATCAGATAGCCTGGGATTGAATTTTGAATCTACTACTTCCACAGTGGGCAGCTTGAGAGGTCATGCTAAAAATCTCTTGAAGAGTGAGATGATAAACGTGGTCTATAAATGGTCAATAAATAATAGTTATTGTAATTATAAGTCACCATTGTCATCATTTATAGTTACTAGGAAATTTCCTGGTTCTCTAGCCACTCCTTGGCATGGCACGTGCTCTTTACTCCTTGTCACTTTAGTCTCTTTGATTATGTGTTGCTTCAGCCTGCAAAGGAAGCCCACAGGAAGTAAAAGAGATGGACCCTAGATCTATGGAAACTGGCCATGTCATAATATTGTCCCATATAGTGTTCTGCTTATTTATTGTTGCTTCTTCAAGGAAGTTCATCTACGCCGATGACATCTGCTGTGCAACTCAGGCATCCAAGTTCGACATCCTCGAGGAAACACTCACAAAAGACATGTCTCTGATATCTGATTACTGTAAAAAATGGCGACTAATCCCTAGCACTGCAAAAACGGTATCATCTGTTTTCCATCTACACCATGCCTCGGCCTCGCGTGAGCTTAATGTGCAGCTTGGCGATACGAGAATCCGGCATGAAGCCCAGCCAGTCTATCTTGGCGTTACTCTCGATCGCACTCTGTCATTTCACAAACATCTCATAAAAACTGCAGCAAAGGTGGGCGCGAGGAATAACATCATTGCAAGACTGGCCAGCTCCTCATGGGGCGCGAGCGCTTCCACACTACGATCATCCTCTCTGGCATTATGCTATTCCACTGCAGAATACTGTGCCCCAGTATGGTTTCGTAGCCCCCATGTCCACTTGGTCGATTCCAAATTATATTCCTCCATGAGGATCATTTCTGGAACCATCCGTTCCACCCCGGTTCCATGGCTGCCAGTTCTTAGCAACATCGCCCCGCCAGATATTCGTCGGGATGCGCCATCATCTAAGTTCATTTCCCACGTCTACGCTCTACCAGACCTGCCAATATATGCGGATATCTTCGCCCACCCTGTCCAACGCTTGACGTCTCATCACCCAATCTGGTCCCCTACGCCTACACTGAACTTCTCTGTTCCAGTCTCTTGGAAACAGAGCTGGCAGTCAGCTGAGGTAAAGAACAAACACCTCATCACAGACCCGTGCAAGCGTCAACCCGGCTTTGACCTAGCACGTTATGATTGGGCCCTCCTCAATCGCTATCGAACAGGCCATGGCCGGTGCGCCGCTATGTTCCATCGCTGGGGAGCCAGAGACGACCCGAACTGCCCCTGCGGCTACAGACAGACTATGACCCACATAGTCAACGACTGCCACCTCTCCAGATTCAAAGGAGGTCTCGAAAATTTACATCAGGCTCAACCTGATGCTATTGACTGGCTACAGAAGAAGGGCAAACTATAGAAGAAGAATTGTTGCTGAGTTTCCTGTCAGTGAAATCCCCAAGCCTGTGAAACCAGTTATCTTCAAGCTTGCATCTAATTGATAGTTGTTGTTGTGTGTGTATAAGAGAGAGAAGAAAAGGAAGAGAAAATGGAGCACTTTACTGCTCTTTCTGATATTTAGTTTGTTTTTATTGTTGTTTGTATGTTTTCATTTTTAGAGAGATGGAGGGAGGCAGGAAAGGAAGGATAAGGAGGGCAGAGGGAGGGGAGGGAGGGGGGAGAAAGAGGGAGAGAGAGAGAGAGAGAGAGAGAGAGAGAGAGGGAGGGAGAGAGAGAGAGAGAGAGAGAGAGAGAGAGAGAGAGAGAGCCCACTGCCCCAAAGCTTCATTCAAAGTGGTGGAGACCGGGTTTAAATTTGGCAAAATAGCATACTACCTAAGTGAATTATTTTACCAGACACTTTTTCTTGTTTTGGCGGAGTAATGGTGATGAGACCCAGGACCTCATGCATACAAAATATGCATCATATGGCTGATTTACCTTCTAGTCCCCAGCTGATAGGCTAAGCCTTGCTTTAATGCCTTAATTTCATTCTTGTCAAATGTCACCCAAGTCAAATGTCCATGAGTTTGGTCAGTCACCAGCTTTTTATTTTTAAATTTCCTAATTATTATTACTATGTTGTTAGTAAGCATTGTGTCTTCATATTTAAGTGTGTTTGGATTCAGCAGAAGTCTCCTATGGTGCTGCTCATGTCAACGTCTACCCCATTGCTTGCTTTGTCATTGTGTAAATCTTGAATTGACATAGTTCTTACTTGGCCTTGCTAAATAGCCAGACTGCTTCATCTATACCTTCAAATAAACACTGCTATTCATTGGATGGCATTTACCTGAAATGTACCCAGACAGGTCTCTAAAGGGTTTGCTAAATTCTCTAACTGCTGAGGAGTGTGAGAAATGTGTGTGATTTTAAATATGGATGTGGGCTTCATAAAATTAGGAACATTATTTTGTTCCAGGGAAAGCCAGATGTCCATGCATGACTTTGGATTATCCATGAAATTGTTTCCTTAAATTAGTGCATGGAAAAGTGAGATTCTAGCTGAATGAACAGAAGCACAAACAGAATTTATAGTTGCATCTGTTGGGGGCAGCAGGAGACTTGGCTGTTTGTTACTTCGAGACTGGATTAGGATATATAACACTGGTTTACTGAAATTTGGGGAGAATCCTTGTTTGGCTTTCATGTAGTGGGTGCTATAAAGGATGAACCATTTGTTGGCCTGTTTAGCGTCAGAAATCTTGGGAGAAGTCTCCTTGGGTAGCTATGGAGTCAGTTCTGCAACTGACTGTGACTTAGACAAGCTGTTGGCTATCTCTAGGTCTCTGTTTCCAGAGTGAAAGGACTTGAATGTGAACATTCCCTTCAAGTTTGACCTTTGACTGTTCAACTGACTTCAAGAGAAATAACTGAATCCATGTTGTACTTTTGTCTTGCTGTTAAACCTTAAGCCTTAAAACAAATCAAAGCAAAGCCCCTTTTGTGGTCAAGGGGCATGTGGTTTGAAATAGCAGGCAACATTTTGAGATTGTGTCCTATGATAACGCCTGCAGATTCTCTTTCTCAGATCTGCCTGGTTCCACACGAGGTTATTCATCTTAGCACTAGTGCACAAGCCCTTTCAGAAGACTGTGCCCTCTGAAAATTGATACTTTTTTAATTTAATATGATTGCTGCTACTGCTACAAAGTGTACCTTCCAGTGACTATGTGGTGGATGTCAGCCACTGTGGTATGTAGTTCATATAGATTTTTCTCTACTAATACTATAAACTCTATGGAACATATTATTATTATTATTATTATTTTTACACAGAGCAAGTTGAAGGTAACATACAGAAAATATGCAATGGGACCATATTAGAATTCTGTACAGCCTAGTCCAAATCCAAAAGGTTTTTATTTTTAAGAGACAGTTTTTTTAAAAAAAGGAAGAAAGGCCAACACTGATTTGTAAGTAATATGTGGTTCTAAGCATTGAAACTGGGGACTCAGGCATTCAAGTCCTGAACTCTGCCTCCTGGCATCAAAATCCAAGGGCCTTAATGCTGATTTTATGTGCCGCTTTGCTTTTAGCCTCCCTTGGTGGAACTGATCCAGGATAT